>NW_007231858.1:173317-191547 GCF_000164805.1 Carlito syrichta | reverse complement strand
GACTCCAACTCAAAAAAAAAAAAAAAACACAATGTGTTCTGGACCCAATCTGTAGGGATTTTTAAAATGTAAGTATACAGTAATCTCATGATCTAAGAAACGTATTCTTTTCTTGGGTATTTAAGCCTCATTTCTAACTGATCCTTAATTGCAGTGATACGAAACAGTTTAGTTTTAAAGCCCTTCCCCCCACCACTGCAGGTAATAACTGATTTTTAAGTCAAAGCTGAAATGCACAAGGATCGCAGAGAGGGGCCAGGTGAGGCGGGGGTGCTCAGCACCACATGGGCGCCAGGGGCCTCGTCCAGCGAACTCTTCCCAGGTCTGTTTTTGTCTTGGAGCGGGGAACATGAGTATTGGCTTGGTGAATGTTTACAAAGCTCTCAAGTGATTCAATGATTATCACCTCTTCTTCTAATTAAGAACCTAGAACTGCTGTGCATGATGTCTTGAACCTGTAATCCCAGCGATTTGGGAGACCAAGGTGGGAGGATTGCTTAAGCCCAGGAGTTCAAGACCAGCTTGGGCAACACAGTGAGACCTTGTCTCTACAATAAAAAAAAAAAAAAAAATCAAGAAATTGGCTGGGCATGCACCTCTAATCCTAGCTACTCGAGATGCTGAGGGGAAGGGTCGCCTGAGCCCAGGAGGTTGAGGTTGCCGTGACCGTTATCATCATCATGATTGTGCCACTGTACTCCAGCCTGGGAGACAGAGTGACACTTCCAACTCAAAAAAAAAAACACAAAAAAACCCTAGAACCCAGAGGGAAGAAGTCATCGAATCACTTAGGACGGTCTCTGCGATGCAGAGAGAGAGAGACGTTGCATGCACATGTCCACTTTGCAAATAGGATGTCATTCCTATTGGATTTTCTTAAAGCGGGGCACACCTGTGAGCTATTGGGCTTGCAGAGACTGCTGCCGAGGCATCGAAGAGCAAGTGGTGGCTGCTCATACCTGGACAGGTCCGGGAAGCATCTCGAACATCTGCCTGCAGGCTGCACACCCATTTGAATAGTCTTCGCAGTGGAGGGGCGGCGGAAAGACAGACAGCTCGTCTGCGTGAGAGGCAGCAAGCGCAGATGTTTCCAGCAGCAGATGACAGACTCCAGCAGAGCCCTCAGCAGCCCTCCTGGCCCCCCAAGGCAAGGGGAAAGGCGGTGGGGGTCGGGGGGGGGAGGATGGCCAGGGCTCCTCGGAGCTGCAGCCCCCAGCAGCAAGCTCTGCCTCTGTCTGCATAGCACTCACAGCTGCTCTCTCTCTCTCTCTCTCTCTCTCTCTCTCTCTCTCTCCAAGTATTGATTCCAGGCCCAGAGTCTAGAGGCATCTTGGAGAGCCCAGGCTAGCTGCATGCACGCATGGGGGGCGGAGGGTGCGGGGAGAGAGAGACAGAGAGAAGGAATGGGCCACACGCCTTCATGAGAGCCACTAAATGGAAGGGGAGTGACTCAGGGCATCCACTTTTCTTGCTGGAGAAAACTGTTCATCACAGGCCACTGGGCCTTTCAGAATCCCAAGCCGAGGCCCCTTCAGATCAGACAGAGGAAGAAAGAGGCCCAGAAAAAAGACTGAATAGTGTGGGCACAGCAGAGACCCACCCCATTCTTACTCTCAAGGAAGGCCTTATTTCCTGGCAAGCAAACAACAGCAGGATGGGTAATGAATGAGGGAGTCGAGGGAGGTGTAGGGTGATGTGAGGGAGGAGTTTGGGGGGGGATAGCAGACCCCACCTATCCCTCCCTGAGCTCACAACAGAGCAGTGCTTCTCCATAGACATTTCTCTCCTGGTGAGCTCTGCTGCACCTCAGAATCCTCCTTAACCCAGCTTTTCAGGAGTCTACTACTGGTTAGTTGGGGTTGGCCCTGAAGAGGGAGCTCTGCCTTGTGGGATGTTGGTCCTGGCTCTGACTCAGTGGCCTCCGAGCCGCAGGAGGAATCCCTTCCCCCTCAGGGCCTTAGTTGTCCCAGCTGGAAGAAACAGAGAAGCCACCACATCCTGGGTATTAGGTCTCTCTTCCTCTTGGGCTGAACTCTGAAGAGGCTGGCGAGAAGCCACAGGGCCTGCAGCGGCTGAAACAGAAACCCAGAATTCACCACTCTCCAGTTCTTTCCCAGCGGTGGTGTAGAGCCAGGGGAATGTGGAAAATTGTCTACCCTGAACGAAAGTGAGAGTGTGGGGTGAGGATTGGGGAAATGACAGTAATGGTCCTAAGGCCAACCTAAAGCCAACCTCTGCGGAACAGTGGCGTGGGCAACCTGCCCTAAGCGCCTCACACGCAGTCGTTCGTGCACCAATCCCTCACGAACAGCCTGCACCGAGCCACTGTCATAGTTCCTGGTCCACACTCCACCAAACTGACTCACAACCAGGATAAATTGTCCACACAGCTCACCCTCCTCCTCCTCCTTCCAGTGCATCAGGGCCAGGATGAGACCCCAGGCAACCTGGATTCAAAATCTAGGTTTCTAACCACTGCACTGTGCTACAAAACAAAAGGCTGTTTTCCACCCATGAGACTGATGACACAGGGTCGATATTATCAAGTGCCCGTGAGTCTACAGCGAGGCGTGTGCATCTCACTACCTTCAGGGAGGATTGGAGGGCTGGGACACGGGTGGAAGTTGGGAGCATTTTCATCTTCTCTGTGTTTATTTTATAGTGTGGAAAATGGTCATGCTTTACTTGGGCTTATAATTCAGAGGGGGGTGAAGAGAGAGAGAGAGAAAACCAGTAGGCCAGGCGCAGTGGCTCACACCTATAATCTTAGCACTTTGGGAGGCCAAGGTAGGAGGATCACTTGAGCTCAAGAGTTTGAGACCAGCCTGGTCATCCTAGTGAGACCCTATCTCTACAAAAAAAAAAGACCAAGGGTGGTGGTGTATGCCTGTTAGTCCCAGCTACTCAGGAGGCTGAGGCGGGAGGATGGCTTGAGCCCAGGAGTTCAAGGTTGCACCACTGCACTCTAGCCTGGGAGACAGTGAAACCTCGTCTCTATTAAAACAAACAAATAGGTAAATAAATAAAATGCTTAAAAATGAAAAGAAAAAGAGAAACAGAGATAAAGTGAAATGGGGGTTCTTAAAACCTAGAGCTAAGACAACTGCCTTTGGACAATGACCTCTTGGCTGCAGAAACTCTGATGGCTACAAGGCTTGGGAAAACTTGCTCTTTTATTTGACTCACACGTATTTCCTGAGGGCGCCTCTGTTCCAGGCTCTGTGCGGCGTTCTTTGCTGTTTCCAAGTGAACCCGGGGTGTGTCCTAACAGCACCACTCCGCTTCTGTCCCCAGTCTGGGGGCCTCTGCTGAGGAAAGTCACGGCTACAGGGAAGAGCCGGTTCACCCCCTCAGCTCCAATTTGTGATGGGCTGTTCCCCAGAGCAGCTGCTGCAACAACATTTACTTTGTACGGCAGCCAAGGAGAGAGAGAGAGAGAGAGAGAAAGAGACAGAGACAGAGACAGAGAGAGAGAGGAGAGAGAGCGAGAGCCTGCCCTACCCCATTCCAAAATGTTTCTGACAAAGTCTGCACTCCTGGTTCTCATCAAAATACTGAACTTTGGAACAAATTAACATTCCACAGCCCTCGCAGGGAAGGAGAATTCAGCCGAGACGACTTCGGTTCACAACCACAACAAAAATAGCTTCTCCCGGGAAGACACATTCTGCTAACAAGGTCACTTTTGTTTTGCTTCCTCTGCCATCTGGCTGAGCGGCACCAGGGGCTGGCGTTGGTACCAGCTTACGCCGCGGAGCGGGCTGGGAGCCGGGTGGCGCTGCAGAAGGCTTCTCAGCCTCCTGGCAAAGGGTGCTGGTGCAAAGTTACCTTCCGACATCCCCAGAAAGCAGCGGGCAGATGGAGCCCTGGTTTTGCCCAGCCTGACTCTGCTCGGCGCTCTGAGCCTGCAGAAGGTGGGCCACCAGCGGAGAGCAGCAAGCAGGTGGGCGTCGGGGAGAGCAGGCATGCAATGGCACCGGGGAAGCTATCTTCATCTCACAGAACATTCCAGAACCCAACATAACGCTCGCTCCACGGAGCTGCGAGTCTGAGTTCCAGGAGAAACAAAGAAGCATGATTTCGTTTCTTGTTTTCACTTTCTTTTTCTTTCTGCTTTCACGGATCAGCCTCTTTCCATCACAGATCCTGTGACCTTGGGGTCATTCAATCACCTCCCATGGCCTCAGTGTCCTCATCTGTGGAATGGGAATCACTTGTGCAGAACTCATGCAGTGATGAGAAGGGTAAAAGCGGAGCAGATATTGTGTAGGGGTGCCTGGCTGAGGTTCCCAAGAGAGAACATACCAGAACTCTGATGACTTTTAGTAAAATCCCATGACAGCTTTCTACAGCACTTTCACCTGACTTAAACGCTCTGCCCAATGTCACTTCACTTGTCAGGTAGAAAGCTGGGATTTGAACACAAGCATTTTGGTTCCAAAAACGATGCTGCTTCTACTATACCAGTGCTTTTCAGTCTTTTAAAAAACAGAATAGAAAACCATGAATATCCACACAAAATACCACATACCATTGTAAAGGGTTCATGACCTACTAAAGCCATGCCCCTCCGAGGAGTCCAGGGGCTGCAGGGGTCCTGGAATATCTGTTGGGGGCTGCAGGAGTGGAGAAAGACTTTTAATGAAATGGAGAAGGGATTCTTAAAATGACCAAACACCTCTCTACTCCCAAATCAGGGAAAATAAGCTCCTTAGAGCATCTCCTTTGGGGGTTTTTATTATTCCCCAAAAAGACAAATAAGGAAATCGATCTTAAGCTGAGTTGAATCTGGTCTCCGAGGGCCTGGAGGCAAGGTGAGGGTAATGAAGTGTCCCATGACCTGCAGCTGGGTGAGCAAGGGAGTCCCAGGGTTTCCTGGTGGCAGATGGTCCCTGGATCAGAACTGAGCTATGATGCCCAGTGTAGGATTCCAAAGGTCAGGAAGAGCCTTGGGGCCTCTGGCAAGTTGTCCGAGGGTGTTAGGACCGAGACCTTCCCTGCTGCATTGAGGCTCTGTTTGCGTGGCAGGGTTTGCCCTCCCTGAGCTGCATAGGGTAGCCTTGGTGCTGTCTTCAACCCCTGCTCACTTCTGGCCTGGGACCCATTCATCTGCTCATTTCTCTCTTAACCTGCTGAGCAGACCTTCCAGGCCTCAGACTAGGTCCTCCAGGAATCGCCTACTTTTCTCATGATCCTGCAACAAATATTTATTGAGCCTCAGTTGTAAGCCAGGCGGTATGCTTGGCTCTTGGTCTAAAGCAGAGAAGAAAGGAGTTAAAACTCTTGCCCTCGGCTGGGCTCAGTGGCTCAGCCTGTAATTCCAGCTCTTTGGGAGGCCGAGGCGAGTGGATTGCCTGATCCCATAGGTTTAAGACCCAACCGGGCAACTTGGCAAGACTTCGTCTCTACAATAAATCAAAAAAATTAGCCAGGCATGGTAGCACGCGCCTGTAGTTCCAGCTACTTGGAAGACTGAGGCAGAAGGATCGTCAGAACCCAGCAGGTCGAGGCTTTGGTGGCTGGGAGTGTGCCACTGCACTCCAGTCTGGGCGACAGGGTGAGACTCCAACTCAAAAACAACAGCAACAACAAAAACCTCTTGCCCTCAAATAGCTTTCATTCTAATAGGAAGCTAAACACGGATCACCTAATCACTCCAGGAATGGGATAGGGGTGAATTTGGGGCAGAGACTGGCATTCTAGGTAGAGAAACACAGGTCTCTAGAACATATTGAAACAGGAAAGAACTCTGGGGGCTCCAGAATTTTCTGTCCCAATGGCATAGAAAATGGATGTCTTGTCTTGAAGCTAAGTTTAAAGTAGCACTTTACATGACTTCAAGGAAACGAAAATGTTCTCAGCAAAGGAGTGGGTGTGAGAGTAGCTGACAGAGAGACGGGCTGGTGGCTAAAGCCTACGCCAGGCTCCTCTAACAGGAGATCACGGGCCAGGGGACAGGCACTGGAGGCCAAGTCTGGAGGACAGACTTCCCAGCGTGGGATTCGTGGGTGGCCTGAGTGAGGATTATTGCAGGGACTTGTTGCCAAGGCAGATGCTTGGGGCCATCTCGGATGTGCTGAGTCAGCGGGGCGGGGGGCGGTGCTTGGAAGCTGCTTTATGAGCAAGCATCCTAAGGGATTATTTTATGCAGAGTGGGCGTCAGAGTCCACGCTAAGGCCTTCTGGATTTTATCCTAAATGCAAAGGGAGGTCAATAAAGAATATGGGATAGAAGATGATGTAATCCTTTCCAGATGTTGTCTCTTGGGTAGGAATTGAGTGGCATGGGACAGTGGGGGAGGTAGACAGACCCCTTGGACAACCAGAGTAGTGGCCTACACTGCCTTTCTCATTCCTTTGCTTCCCTGGGTAGACTTGCTCCTTCTTTCTTTTTTTTTTTTTTGAGTCGGAGTCTCACTCTGTCACCCAGGCTGGAGTGCAGTGACTCGCTTGCAGCCACTGCAGTCTCAACCTGCTGGGCTCAGGCGATGCTTCTGCCTCAGCCTTCCAAGTAGCTGGAACTACAGGTGTGCGCCACCACACCTGGCTAATTTTTCTTGATTTATAATAGAGACAAGGTCTCACCATGTCTCAAACCCGTGGGCTCAGGTGATCCTCCCACCTCGACCTCCAAAGTGCTGGGAATATAGGTGTGAGCCTCCGCGCCCCAGGGCATCTGGCAGTCCAGACCCTCATGCCTGGCTGCCTGGACCCTAGAGAGACAGGGGCATTGACACAGGTTTTTGAATTGTCCACCTTGGGCCTCAGATTGTCCATGGCTTCTTTGGTGTCTCACACCATCGCTTACCATCAGCAGCTGGTTACCCAAGGAGTCCCCCTTCTCTGTCCTCTCACCTGTCTGGGGTGGCTCAGGGGGAGGAGGGGTGACACTTTCTGTGGCTCTTGAGGCTCCTTCTGGCCCTACGAGCCTGAGACATGAGCTTGGCTCAGCTGGCAGGGAATCCATCAGGTACCCACACTGGGTCTGGGAGAGCCTACGGGGGAGGCCCTGTTTGAAGACGGGCAAGGAGGAGCCCTGTGTCTGAGCCCTTCCTGATTAGAGATTGTGCTAAGCAGCTCTAGAGGCAGGCTGCCACTTACCCACACCGTCCTTCCTCTCTCAGGTAAATGACACGTTTTCAGTCTCTCTGTTCTGAAAGAGAGGCCGACAGAGAGATAACGTCGCGAATCACAATCAGAGTTTCCTGCTGCAGAGCACACAAGATGAGAATTGATCTCAAACCTTTTAGTGTCATTTACCAAGTGCTGGAGTGACATACACATAAGTCAGCAGAGGAAAACTCAGAATCCTGTTCTCCAGCTGCCTGAGTAATGTGGATTGCTGAAACAAGGGGTGGGGGGTGGGAAACAAAGCCACCACCCCGCCAGGCTGGCTTAGGCTACCAAAATACCAAGACCTTTGCCTCTGACATCATGATTCTTCTAATCAATTTTATTGAGGTGTCATTTACATGCAGTAAACCGTGCCCATTTTGAGCGCATGGTTTGATGTTTTGGCAAACGTATACACCCAGATAACCATCACCTTAATAAGGTATAGAATATTTATGTCCCTCCTTCCAACCCAAATGCCTTCCAACCTCTTTGAAATCAATCTCCCTTTCACTTCTGACCTCAGCAAGCACTGATCTGCTTTCTGTCACTTTAGCATTGTCTTTTCTTCTTTTTCTTTCTTAGTTAGGGTCTCACTCTGTTGCCCAGGTTGGAGTGCAGTGGCATGATCATATCTCACCTCAGCCTGGGCTCAAACGATCCTCCCACCTCAGCCTCCTGAGTACCTGGGACTACAGGCACGCGTCACTCTACCTGGCTACAGTTTAGCATTTTCTATAATTTCATATAATGGAATCACATAGTCTGTAGTCCCGTGTCTGGCTTCTTTTTACTGTTTTTTGAGATTCCTCTGTGTTGTTTTGAGTATCAGTAGTTCATTTCATTGTTAAGTGGTATTCTGAAATGCGTTTATTCACTCACCTACTGATGGACATTTGGGTTGTTTTCAGGTTTTGGATATCATGACTAAAGCTGTTATAAACATTTGTGTATAAGTCTTTGTGCGAACATATGTTTTCATTTCTTTTGGGTAAATACCTAAGAGTAGCTGGATTGCATGGTAGGTGTGCATTTCCTTTATAGAAAACTGCCAGATCTTTTTCCAAAGTGGATGCACTGTTTATACGTTCCTACCAACAACGGATGAGAGTTATGTTGTTTCCCATCCTAGTGGATACAAGCTAGTCTTCTTCATTTTAGCCATCCCAATAGACGTGTAATGGTATCTCATTGTGGCTATTATTTGCATTTCCATGATGATTATTGCTGAACACTTTTTCATGTGCTTATTCTTTTAAGAATGTCTTTTCTAATTTTTTATCCATTAGAAAATTAAGTTGTTTGTCTTATGATTAAGTTGTAAGAGGTTCTTTTTAGAGTCTAGATACAAGTTCTTTGTCAGATATTTGTATTTTCGCTGAGCTGTGACTTGATTTTTTTTCTTTTTTAAAATATAGATTATATATGTGTGTATATGTGTGTGTATAAGTATGTGTGTGTATTTTATATATATATATATATTATTTTATTTTATTTTATTTTTTTGAACTGAGGTCTTACTATATTGCCCAGGCTGGTCTTGAACTCCTGGGCTCAAGCAATCCTTCCCCCTTGGCCTCCCAAAGTGCTGGGATTATAGGTATGAGCCACCATGCCTGGCCTTGATTTTTCATTTTTTTAAAACTGTGTCTTTTACAAAGTCACGTTTTAAATGATGATAAAGTCTAATTTATCATTTTTTACAGTATATGTCTTATCTTAGAAATTGTTTCCTATCCTAAGATCATAAAGATTTTCTCTGATGTATTCCTCTAGAAGTTTTGCAGTTTTAACTTTTACATTTAAGCCTATGATCTTTTAGTTAATTTTTGTGTCTGGCATGTTGTAATTTCGATGTTTATTTTTTTCTATGTAGATGTTCAGTTGTCATGTCACCATTTATTGCAGACCTTTTCTTTTCTTGTTGAATCACTTTGATGTCTTTGTTAAAAATAAATTGGCCACGTACCTGTGGGTAGATTTCTGAACACTCCATCCTGTCCCATTGAGCTATCTTTTCAGCCAATCTTTTAAAAAATTAATCTATTTGGGCAGAGGGAGGGGGTGAATTATCTTTTAAGCCAACACTACACTGCCAGGTAAGTTCTCCAACTTTGTCTTTCTTTTTAAAAAATCATTTTATCTAATCCAGGTAGTTACATTTCCACATATGTTTTTAGATTAGCTTGTCAGTTTCATTGTATTGAATCTTTTGATCTATTTGAGGTGAACCAATATCTTAACAATTTGATTCTTCTCATTCATGAACATAGTATATCAGTCTATTTATATCAGTCTTTCACAGTTTCTTTCAGTGATATTGTGTTGTTTTCATTATTTTGTATACACTTTGTTAAGTTTCCTCGATGTTGTGGAATTGTGCTTTTATTTCTTGCTTTCTCCTCTTTTTCCTTCTTTTTCGGTGATTTCTTCTTTCCTGGTTGTAACCTGCTATTAATACACCTTCTCATTTTTTTTTGAGTCAGAGTCTCATTCTGTTGCCCAGGCTGGAGTACAGCGGCACGCTCACGGCCACTGCAGCTTTGACCTGCTGGGCTCAGGCGATCCTTCTGCCTCAGCCTTCCAAGTAACTGAAACTACAGGTGCACGCTACCATGCCCAGCTAATTTTTTGGATTTATAGTAGAGACTAGGTGTTGCCAAGTTGCCCAGGCTGGTCTCGAAACTCTGAGCTCAGGCAATCCTCTCGCCTGGGATGTTCCTTGTCATTCTTGACACTACTCCCATCCAGGATTTGAATAGATTCCAACTGACAGTTTAGTCAGGGTCTGGCATGGATACTACTCTACAACTTGCCACTTATCTCAGAATCTGCAGCTATTCTTGGCATGGTTCTCAGTTCATCAAATCATCTCTTCTGTCACTTTCCTCGCTTCACAACTCCCACGAGCACACCTCCTCCATGAAGCCATGAGGGAAATGACAAGTTCTCTGATATCTTTTCAACATTGACTCTTCTTTTACTTGCTACCACATGGACTCAATTGTTGGTTCAGAATGAAGACATTTGATGTTGTCTAACTCTTCTATGCCTTGACAAAATACTACAACCTGAGGGGCTTAAAACACCAGAGGTCTTGGAAGGCTGAGGTGGAAGGGTCTCCAGAGCCTGGTAGGTCGAGGCTGCGGTGGCCAGGAGTATGCCACTGCACTCCGGGCTGGGTGACAGAGTGAGACTCCAACTCAAAAAAAAAACAACAAACAAAAAACACCGA
The DNA here is from genome assembly GCF_000164805.1 of Carlito syrichta. Lineage (NCBI taxonomy): Eukaryota > Metazoa > Chordata > Mammalia > Primates > Tarsiidae > Carlito > Carlito syrichta. The sequence goes on along the minus strand of NW_007231858.1, from coordinate 181,200 downwards.
AGGTGTGCTCTTTCATGGTGCTGGAAACCAGAAGTCTGAAATCAAGGTGTTGGCAGGACCAATTTCCTTTTGACTTCTGTAGGGGAGAATCTTCCCTGGTCTCTTCCAGCTTCTGAGAGCTCCTGGCAATCCTTGGTATTCTTGGTCTGCAGTTGCAGGAACCAACATTTTTAAACTCCATCTTTACATGGTGTTCTCCCTATGTGTGTCTGTGTTTCTTCTCCTCTTCTTCTTGGTTTTTTTTTGTTTTTAATTGGGGTCTCACTCTGTTGTCCAGGCTGGAATGCCGTCATAATCACTGCTTATTGCAGTCTCGCCCTCCTGGGCTCAGGGAATCCTCCCACCCTGGCCTCCCAAAGTGCTGGGATTACAGGTGTGAGCCACTGTGCCCAGCCCTCTTCTCCTTCTCTTATGAAGACACCAGTCATAGTGGATTAAGGGCCCACTTTCTCCAGCATGACAACATCTTAGCTAATTACATCGGCATGACCCCATTTCCAAATAAGGCACTGGTGCTTCGAATTTTAACATATCTTTTTTGGGGCACACAATTCAACCCATAACAATGCCTTAGCTCTTTCTTTGTCTCAAATATTCTTTCTCATTTTGTTCTCTTAAGGAATTACTAGAAGGCCCTGTATAAAGTCCACTGACTTGATTATTTTCCCTGAATACCCCAGGAGAAAATAATCTCTTTGTCTATCTTTGTAGCATTTCTGCATTTCTATTAGAGAATCTATCATGCTGTGAGTAACCTGAGGGCAGGAACCGCCTTATTCATCTGGGAATAGAGCTCAGAGCCCCAGAATTCCATGGAGACCTCCAGTCCAGAGTTGCCTTCCTCTCTGTGGGCATTGTGGGCACATATTCAAAAAATTCATAGATTTTTTTTGTAGATTTGCGGATTAATGAGAAAGGTTTTTGAAACTATGTGTTACTTAATGTTCTACGTTAGGGATTGTATCATTAGGAATTACTATGAGTAAACATGTGGGGTCCTATCTAAATGTCTGTCTATCCAAAATTCTTTTTGATTGACTACAATATGTTCAAAATATAAAGTAAAAATTATCCTTTGATGCAGATACAGTCTAAGTGGGTTTCTCAGCCTTGGTGCTATTAATGTTCTGAGCTGGATCCTTCTTTGTTGTGGAGGACTGTCCTGTGCATTGTAGAATACCTAGCAGTGCCCCATTCTCTGACTAACAGATGCCAGGAGCACCCTCCTTTCCAGTTGTGACACCCCAAATGTCCCTAGGCCTTGCCAAATGACCCCTGGGGGAGGGGAGCGTCATCCAACCAAGAAATGTTGTAGGGGATTGGAAATCAAAGTAAAAGTTGTAACTATGACCCAGATTTCTCTTTATTTTGTTTTCTTTTGGGACCTGCAGGTGGCCTCGTTTACATAGAGGGAAAAATTAATGCCCCTGAGTATTATAAAGACTCAAGCACTAGAGAAACGTAAAGAACCAAGCCAGAGCTCTGACAGGTGTGGTCACGTTAACCTCACCCTTGATGCCCCAGAAGTTTCTAAAGCTCTTTCTGAATCTCTCCCCAGCTCACTGAGCTAGAAGGAATAAGCGTGTGGTTTTAAAAGATCAGAACCCAGGAATGGAAGTCATCTGCAGGGAATTTAAAAACAGTGGATGGAAGGGAAGACTGGGAAAAGGATTTAGGTGGTTACCCTGAGCCCTCCAGAACAAGATGTACTTCCTGCTGGGTTTCCAAAAGAAGGGACCAGTCAGTCGGAGGGAAAAGCTGCTTTCCCTCACAGACAGACCCGTGAGTTTTAAAGTGTGAGTTCTGTTTTGTGGCTGGAGCATGGCAGAGCTTACTGCTTGGAGATGGCTTGGACTCCGCCCACTTTTTCACAGCTCTTATCGTTGGTTTCACTTTGATCTTGCAGGGCTGTCCGCTGGAGGTGGGAGCTCCTCCTTTGACCGGCTAAGGAATTGGAAGAGTGTTGCATCTGAAGGAGACCTTGCCTTGGGTTTTTGGGTGTGTTCTGTGATGTAGACCTCTCAAATTGGGGGACAGATGTGTACTGAACCAGGAAGCTATTCCTCTCATACTTTTAAAAATCAAGGTAAAATTCACATAACAGGCCGGGCATGGTGGCTCACACCTGTAATCTCAGCACTTTGGGAGACTGAAGCAGGAGGATCACTTGAGTCCAAGAGTTCAAGACCAACCTAGACATCATAGCGAGACCAGTCTGTACAAAAATCAAAATTAAAAAAAAATTAGGGCCACGTTTTTTTAAGCTTTGACCCCTCCCCTACCTTGGGGAGGTGAATCTCTTCTTATTCTCTTTCTCCAATTTACTTTCTAGATAAACTTTATTTTTACATCTAAAAAAAAAAATTAACCTGACGTCTGTAGCGCCACCTGCTCTGAAGGCTGAGGTGGAAGGATCGCCTGAGCCTAAGAGGTTGAGGTTGTGGTGAGCCATGATCATACCACTGCACTCCATCCAGCCTGGGTGACAGAGTGATACTCGACTCAAAAAAAAAAAAAATTCACATAACACAAAGCGAACCATTTTAACATATACAATTCAGTGGTATTTAGTACATTCACAATGTTGTACAACCACCACCTTTAAGTAGTTCCAAAACATTTTATTTTCATACCTCAAAAGGAAACTCTGTACTCATTAAGCAACCATTACTCCTGCTGCCCCAGCTGCGGGCAGTCCTCAATCTGTGCTGTCTTTATGGATTTGCATATTTCGGACATTTCATAGCAATGGAATCATTATACATGAACTTTGTGTCTGACTTCTTACACTTAGCGTATTTTTTAGGGGTTTGTCTACATTGTAGCGTGTGCCAGCACTTCATTCCTTTTTTATGGCCGAATAATATTCCATTGTGTGGCTAGACCACCTTTTGTTTTCCCATTCATCAGTTGACAGACACTCGGGTCATTGCACCTTTTGGCTGTTGTGAATAGTGCAGCTACGAACATTCCTTCTCTCAGAAGCTTTTGAGAGTGCCTGTAGCCCTCCGCCTAACGTCCTAACTCCTGTTGAGAGGTCTCTTCTCCCCCATGAGCTGATACATGCTTCCTATGGCCTGGCCCCACAGAACTACGTGCAGTTCTTGGAATTTGATTAAATATGCTTCCAGGCTGGGTGTGGTGGCTCACACCTATAACCCCAGCACTTTGGGAAACTGAGGTGGGAGGATGACTTGAGACCAGTAGTTCCAGATAGGCCTAGGCAATGTAGGGAGACCTCGTGTCTACAAAAAAATTTTAAAAAGTAGCCAGCCATGGTGGTGTGCATCTGTAGTCCCAGCTACTCAGGAGGCTGAGGTGGAAGGCTCGCCTGAGCCTAGGAGGTTGAGGCTGCAGCGAGCTGTGAATGAGCCACTGTACTCCAGCCTGGGTGACAGAGTGAGACCCTGACTCAATAAATAAATAAATAAGCAAATAAATAAATAAGCAAATAAATAAATTAAAAATATGCTTTCAGCTTCTGCGTCTTTGTATAGATGTGTCCTTGACTTGGAAGGCTTTCTTTGTCTCTTTTTCACCTGGCCACCTCTTATTTGTCCTTAAAGTCCGGAATGAAGTGTCACCTTGGGGACGTCCCTGGCACACTTGACTCATTTTCTGACCCCTCCGTCAAGCTGGCTTAGGAAGAGTAGTAAGGTAGGACACAGGTCAAACAGGAGACAAGGGACAGGCGTGCCCAGGGGCCTGGCACTGGAGAGCCCAGGCACTCCTCAGCATGTAGGAGGGCAGAGGGCATGGTGCTGGGAGGCCAGGTGGCCTTGTGAATGATAATGGATGTCGGGGACATGGGTGACTTTCTGGCTTTAATGGACAAGCAGGTAAAGACATTCAGGTCTGTTGGCTTCCATTGTGTTTTGGAAGCTCTTTCTGTCTATCGACATCATGGCTTGTTTTTTTTGTTTTGTTTTGTTTTGAGACTTGATCTTGCTCTGTCACCCAGGCTGGAATGCAGAGGCCTGATCATGGCTCACTGCAGCCTCGAACTCCTGGCCTCAAGTGCCCAAATGATTCTCCCGCCTCAGTCTCCCAAGTTGCTGGGGTTGCAGGCATGAGCCAGCATGCCTGGTCATCACACACCACAGCTCTTACACTGTAGCCATATCACAGTCTGTTAAGACACCGTCTTCTCTGGTAGATGCAGAGCTCCTTGTGAGGGGGACTCTGTGTTACCGTCTTTGTGCCCCAACACCTGGGGTCTCTCTTAGAACACATATTAGTTCACTCCTGGTCAAATGAACCCCGGAGAGCAAAGAGGTTGGGTTAAATTTCTGGGCGGTCAGACAAGCAGTAAAACAGTTATTAATATCACTCATTCAATTACTAGGATTTATTTACATCAAAATAAATAGGTAGTCTAAGAATCTGGGTTACTAAGAATAGAAAATTTCTGAAAACAAGTACGCTTCCAAAGAAAGCCAGTCCCTTCTTGTTTATTGATCCTATTAGACTGAGTCTTTTTTTTCTGTATTTAATAGTTTTATTGAGATATAATTCACAAATTGTATAATTTACCCATTTAAAGTGTACCGAGCAGTGGTTTTTAATATATTCACAAAATTGTGCAACCAGGACCAAGAAGAATTACACGCCATTGTCAGTCACTCCCCATTCTCACCCCATCTTCTGCCCTGAATAGCCAATAATCCACATTTCAGAGTGGGTCTTTTTGTTTTCTATTCTTTCTTTCTTTCCTTCATTTTTTTTTCTGGAGAGACAGGGTCTCACTCTTTTACCTAGGCTGGTCTCGAACTCCTGGCCTCAAGTGATCCTCTCACCTCAGCCTACCAAAGGGCCAGGATTCTAGACATGAGCCACTACACCCGGACCTAGATGGAGTCTTAAATAGTCTCAGTCTTAGACACCTGCCTCCCCCCACTGGATGTCAGGTTTGAACATCTGTGTTCATGAGAAACGTTTTCCAGGCAGAGGATGAGGAAGGAAGGGGTGTGGGAGAGAGGAAGGAAGGGACAGCCAACAAGGGGCAGAGAGGCAGCAGATATGTATGAAACCGGTCTAGAAGCTTCTAAGGAGAAAAGAAAGTAGAAGATGAGGAGAGATTAGCAGGGATGAATATGAAAAGTATTCCTTTGGGAAAGTTTGTCAGGCTTGTTTCTTTCCAAAAAAACAATGATGTCATGGAATGGCATTGGGAACAATATTGGAATGCACGTTCCCATGGGTTACATGAGTTGTTGACAAGCAGCAGCAGAAATGTGACCCTGTGATTGGCTGTAAATTCTCCCCAACACTTTGTTTACTTGAGTTTGAGTCTTACTCTGTGGCCCAGGCATACTCATGGCTCACTGCAGCCTTGACCTTCTGGGCTCAGGTGATCCCTCCGCCTCAGTCTCCTGAGTAGCTGAGACTACAGATGTGCACCACTACGTCCAGCTAATTTTTTCTTTCTTTCTTTCTTTCTTTCTTTCTTTCTTTCTTTCTTTCTTTCTTTCTTTCTTTCTTTCTTTCTTTCTTTCTTTTTTTAATATAATAGAGATGAGGTCTCGCTATGTTGCTTAGGCTGGTCTGGAAATGCTGGACTCAAGCCATCCTCCCACCTTGGCCTCCCACATTGCTGCTGGGTTTGCAGATGTGAGCTACAGCACCCTCTGTCCCCCGACACTTTTGAAGAAAGTGATAAACACCATCCAAGGCCCCTATTTCCATCTCCTGTTCTTTTTATTTTATTTTATTTTTTTATTTTATTTTATTTCTTGAGTTGGAGTCTCACTCTGTCGCCCAGGCCACCGCAGCCTCGACCTGCTGTGCTCCGGCGATCCTTCCACCTCAACCTTCCGAGTAGCTGGAATTACAGGTGCGTGCTACCACGCCCGGCTAATTTTTTGATTTTATTATAGAGATGAGGTCTTGCCTGCCCAGGCGGGTCTTGAACCCGTGGGCTCAGGCAATCCACTCACCTCAGCCTCCCAAAGGCACAGGATTACAGGCTGAGCCACCGAGCCCGGCTCCATCTCCTGTTCTTATGTGGATGGAATAAGGGATCTGCCCGGCAGATTTTAAATCTCCTCATTCAATAGGTTTCTAAGCATGTCAACATGTCTACTGGGTATAAATGTCTGATTTAAATGCAGGTTTCTAAGCTTGGTGGGTCAGGTAAAATACAAAAATAAAAATAAAGTAAACACATGTCTCCTTTGTCCGCTGTGTTCGTTTAAGATACATAAGTAGGCCGGGCTCAGTGGCTCAGCCTGTAATCCCAGCACTTTGGGAGGGCGAGGTGAGTGGATTGCCTGAGTCCGCAGGTTCGAGACCAGCCTGGGCAACTTGGTGAGACTGCGTCTCTACAATAAAAATAAAAAAAATTAGCCTGGCATGGTCGCGTGCGCTGGTAGTTCTCTAGAGCCCAGGAGGTCAACCCTGGGGTGGCCTTGAGTGTGCCACTGCACTCCAGCCTGGGCGACAGAGTGAGACACCAACTCAAAAAAAAAAAAATACATAAGTAAACAAAGCAGTCCATTGAGGATGCTTCCCCCCTCTCATGCATATCCAGAGCACTGAGGGTTTCTTTGGTAGATAGACTGAGCGATAGCCCCGAAAAGATGTCCACGTCCTGATCCCTGAACTTTTGAATATGTTGCCTGCAGATGTGATTAAATTAAGGACCATGAGATGGGGGAAAATATCCTGAATCCTCATAAAAGGAAGGCAGGAGGGTCAGAGACAGAGAAGGCCAGGTGACAACAGCAGCAGGAGTGATGCGGGCCGTAAACTAAGGCATGCGGTGACCTCCAGCAGCTGGAAAAGGCAAGGAAACAGACGCTCCCTGGAGCCTCCAGGGGCACGAAGATCTTTAGACTTCTGCCCTCCCGACCTGTGAGAGAACACGCATGCGTTGTTTAAGCCATTCGGTTTGTGATCATTTGCTAGAGCAGCGACAGGAGACAAGCACGGATGTTTAAGTCTGAGTTTCGCTTGGAGACGTCGGCTTTTCCTATTGTAACAACTCGAAATTACAAAGTGGCAGGTAACTCTGCCGGGTGCCAACCAGACATCGTCTCATTCAATTCTCCCAGGAGCCCTGGGAGATAGGCATCACCGTGATTCCGATTTTGTAGAGGAAGAACTTAATCTCAGAGCGCCATTTCTTAGCCAGAGGTAGTTTTGACCCCGGGGGACCTGTGGCAACGTCTGGAGACATTTTGGGTTGCCACATCTTGGGGATGGTGGGGTTGGCACTATGGATACATGGTGGGGAGAGGCCAGAATGAAGTTCTAGGCAGCTCCTGAAGGTAATATCACATCGGCGCTCTCCTGGAGTGTCTACCGTGTAGCAGGCGTTCAGTCAATTGCTGTTAAGTGACTGTGTGTGTGGGTTGTATGTTCCTGGTGTGTACGCGGTATGTGTATGTATTGTGTGTACATGCACTACATACATGTATGTGGGGTGTACCTGGGTTGTGCATGTGATGTATAGTGTGTTCATCACGTGTCTGGCACATGTGTGGTGACAAGGGGAATACAGGGGGGAGAGCCTCCATTGCGATTGTCTCTGCTGTCCTGACACTTCCATCTTGACCAGGGGAGAGTAATCAGTGTCTCCTGTTTTTGTTTTTTTAACAAAATACACTCATTTTTATTTTTACAAGTTGCAGTAAAAAATAAAATTCAAGCCGGGCTCGGTGGCTCAGCCTGTAATCCCGTGCTTTGGGAGTCTGAGGTGAGTGGATTGCCTGAGCCTGCGGGTTCGAGACCTGCCTGGGCAACTTGGCGAGACCTCATCTCTACAATAAATCAAAAATTAGACGGGCGTGGTAGCGCACGCCTGTAGTTCCAGCTACTTGGAAGGCTGAGGCGGAAGGATCACTGGAGCCCAGCAGGTCGAGGCTGTGGTGGCTGGGAGCGGG
>NW_007231858.1:161838-173297 GCF_000164805.1 Carlito syrichta | reverse complement strand
GGGAGCGGCCACCGCACTCCAGTCTGGGTGACAGAGTGAGACTCCAATTCAAAAAAAAAAAAAATCAGCATTTTAACCGATTTTTGTGCATGTGTGTGTGTGTTGGGGTCTCACTCTGTCACCCAGGTTGGAGTGCAGTGATATCATCACGGTTCACCACAGCCTCGACCTCCTGGGCTCAGGCAATCCTTCCACCTCAGCCTCCTGAGGTAGCTGGGGGTATCACACCTGGCTAATTTTTAAATATTTTTTTGTAGGGACCAGGTCTCACTGTGTTGTTGAGGCTTGTTTCCAACTCCAGTGCTCAAGCGATCCTCCTGCCTCAGCCTCCCAAAAGTACTGAGATTCCAGGCATGACCCACTGTGTCCTACCTTTTTAACCAGTTTCTTCCTTTCTTTTTTTTTTGAATTGGAGTCTAATTCTGTCACCCAAGCTGGAGTGCAATGGCACACTCATGGCCACTGCAGCCTCAACCTGCTGAACTCAGGGGATCTTCCACCTCAGTAGCCAGCATCTCGTCACACATTCCGTATGTTCTCACTCTTGGTTCCACTCCCTGTTCTATTTCCTTCTTGTCTCTCTTCCCCCCCTCATAATTAGCTGGTACTCCCTTCTCTGTCCCCACAGTGCCTCCCTTGTTACTGCTGCAGAAACTATTTCTCTGTGATTAGAGTGTGAGCCCCACCCCCAGTTTGGGCGCCAAGGCAGATGTTGGCACAAATACTTGCTGAAACGTTGAAAGAGACACCCCTCCTCCAAGAGATTCCTCAGCAGCTTGCTGTTTGCTGAGTGTAGTCACTGAACACAGTGGGAGGACACGACGCCTGCCCCCTACGGGGGTCATAAACTGATGTTGCTCCATGACCTTCTTAGGACAAGTTGCCTCACAAAATAGTTTCCTCATCTGTAAACTGGGATTCATAGCACTTGTTTCAAATTAAGTATCAGATGAAGAATCAAAGTAAGGTCTTCTCTCCTTCTTTAGAAAGAAAAAAAGGACAGTAGTGGGAAACTGCCAGGTGAGGGGGGGCACAGCTCATCAACAAGGGTATCCGCATAATGAACATTTGTATGTCTAACCCTGAATCGTACCCCACATCTTTAAAATAAAAAAATTTAAAAATTGAAGTTTATTTCTATTTCCTCACAAATGTGAAAAGATTTGGTCTCATTTCTTAAAGATTTTGTAGTCGAATCATCGGATAGAATAGGTACATGGAAAAGCCCAGGAGATACGTTTCTTTATCTATTGTCATGCAACAAACAGTTCCAAAACATAATGGCTTAAAGAAATTTATTATTACAGAAATATTATGGATCAGTGGGTTGATCAGGGCAGCCAGGAATAGCTAGAACTGAAGTCATCTAAAGGCTCACGGATGGCTTCTTCATTAAAATATCTGCTGCCTCAGTTGGGAAGGTTGGAACAGCCACAGCTGGCTGGCATCTCTCTCCCTACGTGGCCTCTTCACTTGTCTAGCTTGAGCTTTCTCACATCATGGCTGTCTCACGGCAGTTAGACTCTCCCGTGGTGATCGATTTCCCCCAGAACCAGCTCAGAAGTTTTGCAGCCTCACTTACACTGTAGGTTATTTATTACTCAGGCCCAGCCCAAATCCACAAGGAAGGGGACCACCCAAAAGTGTGGGCACCAACCAGGGGGTGTGGCTCCCTGGGGACCATCTTTGGACACTAGCTACCACCATGGGAAGATAATACCCAAAGACGTGAGAAATGACATTCTCTGTTGGTTGCATGTATTGTAGGGATCAGCAAACATTCTCTGTAAATATTTTAGACTTCTAGGCCATATGGTCGATTGAACTCTGCTACCAAAGTGTGAAAGCAACTGCAGATGATATGCAAGCGAATAAAGCAAACTTTATTTACAAAATGGATGGCAGGTCAGATTTGGCCTACAGGATGCAGTTTGACAACCCCTGGTCTGATGGAAGATGAAGATCGTAACAGTAAACAGCAATCATAACCACCCTTTAGTAGGCACTTAGCCCATGCCAGACATCGGTCTCTTACGGCTGCTGTAAGGAATGACTGCAAACCTGTGGCTTAACACAATAAAAATGTATTCTTTCACAGTTCTGGAGCCAGAATCCAAAATCGGTTTCACTGGCCCCAAATCAAACTATCGGCAGGGCCAGCCTCCCTCCAGAGGCTCTGGAGAACCTGTTCCTTGCTTCTCCCTGCTCTGATGAGTGCTGGTGTCCTTGGCTTGTGGTTGCATCCCTCCGATGTCCGCCTCCATCTTCACATGGCCCTCTCCCCTCTGTGTGTCTGTCAAGTCTCCCTCTGCCTCTCTCTCATAAAGATACACGTGATCGTGTTTAGGACCTGTCTGGATAATTAGGTTGATGTTCTCATCTCAAGATCCCTAACTTAATTACATATGTTGCCATAAAAAGTCATCTTTGCCACCGGGCTTGGTGGCTCAGCCTGTAATCCCATGCCTTTGGGAGGCTGAGGTGAGTGGATTGCCTGAGCCCGCGGGTTCAAGACCCACCTGGGCAACTTGGCGAGACTTCATCTCTACAATAAATAAAAAATTAGCCGGGTGTGGTAGTGTGTGCCTGTAGTTCCAGCTACTTGAAAGGCTGAGGCGGAAGGATTGCCGGAGCCCAGCAGGTCAAGGCTGTGGTGGCCAGGAGCAGCCACTGCACTCCAGTCTGGGCGACAGAGTGAGACTCCAACTCAAAAAAAAGTCATCTTTGCAGGTTTCAGGAATTAGGAAGTAGATATATCTTTAGTGGGCCATTCTTCAGCCTATCATAGGGAGGTAGGTGCTTCATACACCTTTTCTTCTCCTATTAAATTTATTAAGTAGTTAGTGCTGGCCGGGTATGGTGGCTCAAGCCTGTAATCCCAGCTCTTTGGAAGGCGGCAGTGAGAGGATTGCCTGAGCTCAGGGGTTCAAGACCAGCCTGGGCAACTGGAAGAGATCTCATCTCTACAATAAATCAAAAAATAAACTGGGCATGGTAGCGCACACCTGTGGTTCCAGCTACTTGGAAGACTGAGATGGAAGGATCAACTAAGCCTAGCAGATGGAGGCTGCGGTGGCTGTGAGTGTGCTACTGCATTCCAGCCTGGGCGACAGAGTGAGACTCCAACTCAAAAAATAAATAAAAATAACAGGTTGAGGCTGCGGTGGCCATGAGCATGTCACTGTACTCCAGCCTAGGCAACAAGATTCCAACTCAAAAAAAAAGGAGCTAGTACTTTTCCTGTTTTACAGATGAGGACATTGAGACTTGGAGAGGTTTACTAACTTGGCTTGTGATTCTTATCCAGCAGGTCAGTGGATGCAACTTCTATCTGCTGCCCTCAAAGAATATTCCTGGGAGAAATACTGGACGATTCTGTGTGATTTCAGGGAATTCACTTTGTTTCTCAGACGCTTCAGGGTTTTCAACTGTAAAATGGGAATAATAATATATCCTTCTTAAGTGAAGTCAGATAAAATTAGATAATTTTTATAAAGGTTTTTTGAAAAATGGGCTGGGCATGGTGGCTCATACCTGTAATCCTAACACTTTAGGAGGCCGAGGTGGGAGGACCTCTTGAAACCAGGAGTTCAAGACCAGCCTAGGCAATATAGAAATAACCCATCTCTACAAAAAATTAATAAATTGGCCAAGTATGATGGTGCATGCCCGTAGTCCCAGCTACTCAGGAGGCTGAGGCAGGAGGATCACTTGAGCCCAGGAGGTGGAGGCTGTAGTGAGCTATGATCACACCACTGCACTTCAGCCTGGGCGACCGAGTGAGAACTTGCTTTTAAAAAGAAATAGAAAAGAAAAATTATTTGAAAAAGATTACACGTCATATAGATGCAAGGAGTTATTATTACCTAGAGTGAGTTCATCTGAAAGTCCTCATGTAAGAGACAAGAAATGACTTGGCTGAGAGTCATGAATGAAATGCCAAAATATTTCTAGAAATCATCACTGGCTTAGAGTGCTGAGTTTTCATTTAACATAGCGATTAAAGTTCTGATGCAGATACATTTAAAAATATTCCCTGTTTAAGGAATTATACCTGGAAGCCACTTTCCAGAGAAAGACAGCAAGAAATGCTGAATTATTTCCAGTTGAAATGGGGAGGGAAGGTAAGCTTTATTCTTTACGACACTTGTTCTGCTCCTCCTGCTTCCAGGCATTCATAACCGGTGAATCTGAGTTTGATTGCGATAGCACCATGCACTGTTTTTGTCTCTTCACTTTCTGCAGTTTCTGTCATCTTGGCAAAAAAGAAAAGATGGTGGGAGAAGAGTAGATGGGAGGCTTCCTAGGTAAGCGGCAAAAAGGCTCCAGGAATAAAAAGTCAGGCATGATGAAGAGCGTTTAGGAGGAGCCTAGATGTCTTTATCGAAATTGATTTTGGACTAGACAGGACTCTTTTCTGCATTCACACTGTATTTATAAATCTAGCTCAGTTGTGGAAAACATGTCCACTTAGAATAGAGCACACCCTGCACTGTGGCAGACATTGCTAATCAATCAGAGCAACCCAGTGCTCCAGGGAGCCACTCCCAGTCAATGAACTCTATCTGCTGCCTCTGCACTAGACGATAAGCCTAGAACATAAATTTTACTGCAGTAATTAACTTACTTAATCCAAAAGACTTTTTGATTGGCTGTTTATACCCAAGCTGAAGCTGCTTGTTTACTATTTTAGTAACACCAGGTTGACATCAGCAGCTACTCATGGTGCACCAAACTCTAGATGTTGACTTCTCACCAGCGTTAGTTTTCTGGGTAACTGAAGCTTGCCTGAATGAGATGCCAGTCAAAGGAAGGGATCTGTTGCTTCCAGAGTGCTTGAAGACCACTGTCCCAGCAAACAGAATCTCTGGAGATGAGCGATGCATTGCATGGCATTTGTTCACCAGACGCTACTGTGGTGTTTATTGCAGGGTTTATTATTAGATGATTTGGGGAATGTGAAAGAAATAATTACCCTCAAAAAACATATACTCATGGCTACTCCTATAGACCAGCCCAGACATCTCTGCCCATAGAGCAGCCTATTCTCTGTCATTCCAAAAAACATCCTTTTATTTCCAACTGAAACCCCTAAGACGCATGTGGTCTGCTCTCCTATGGAGCCAATTTTAAATAAACTTACTTTTCTTCTGCTTATAGCTCGTGTTTGAATTCCCTCCTGCATGAAGCCAAGAACCCATCTGGCCGCTCGGGCTGAACCCCAGTTCTGGGGTCTGCCTGTATCCTCTTCGTTGGTGACTCTGGCGGGACCCAGACTCTGGGGTCCCTCGGCCTGTCTCAAAAGGAAGAGGTCTGTTGCTCACAAAGTGCTTGAAGACCACTGGCCCAGCGAGCAGAGTCTCCAGGGATGAGCGAAGCATTGCACGGCGTTCATTCACCAGAGGCGACTATGGTGTTTACTGCAGGATTTATTAGGAGGTGATTTGGGGGATGTGGAAGAAGTTATTATCCTCAATGAATGTATACTTACGTGTGAGCAAAAAATTTACTCTTAAAATTTTATTTCCACACTTAATCCAATCAAAGAAATGACAAACAACGACAACAATGACAACAACAAAAAACCCTGTGCATTCAGGCATGTGTGGACAGAAAATGGAGATGGCATTCAAACAAATAGGGCAACACCTGAACGATTGTTGAATGTGGGTGGAAGTTATGCAGGGTTTATTTCTTCAGCTTTACTATATGTTTGAAACTTTTCACAATTAAAAAGCTGGAGGGTAGAATAAAAGAGTGTAGACTTTTTTTGTGTGTGTGTGTGTTGGAGTCTCACTCTGTTACCCAGACTGGAGGGCAGTGGCCCGCCTCTCGGCCACTGCAGCCTCAACCTGATGGGCTCCAGCAATCTTTCCGCCTCAGCCTTCCAAGTAGCCAGAACTACAGGTGCGTGTTACCATGCCCAGCTAAGTTTTGATTTCTCATAGAGACCAGGTCTCACCAAGTTTCCTGGGCTGGTCTCGAACCTGCGGGTTCAGGCAATCCACTTGACTCGGCCTCCCAAAGTGCTGGGATTACGGGCAGAGCCACTGAGCCTGGCCGTAGACATATTTTTTCGAAGACCACTCCATCCATGAGTTCTTTACCACTCCTGTTTTTATTTCTAAAAATGCTATTGAAATATAATTTATGTAACATAAAATTCACCCTTTTGAAGTGTACGGTGGCTTTTAATACATTCACTGTGCTATGCAACCATTACCATGATCTAATTTTGGACCATTTCCATTGCCTCAAAACAAAATCCCATACTATTAGCAATTTGCCTAGATTTCCCTTTTCCACATAACAGCCACCGACCTACTTTCTGTCTCTAGGGATTTGCCTATTTTGGATATTTCATGTAATGGAATCCTACCATATGTGGCCCTTATGTCTGGCTTTTTTTACTCAACATAATGTTTTTGACGTTCATGTATGTTATAGCCTGTATCAGCACTTTGTTCCTTTTTATGGCTGAGTACTATTCCATAGACCACATTTTAGTGATCCATTCACCTCTCGATAGATATTTGGGTTGTTTCACCTTTTTGGCTATTATGAATATCGCTGCTATGAACACTTGTGTTCAGATTTTTATGTGAACATCTGTTCAGTTCTATTGGGTATATACCTAGGAGGAGATTTGCTGGGTCATTTGTTCACTCTATGTTTAAACTTTTGAGGTCTTACCAGCCTGTTTTCCAAAGTGGCAGCACCGTGTCCATTCCCATCGGCAGCATATGAGGGTCCCAATTTCTCCATATCTTGTTACTTGTTTTTCTCTTTATAAAATAATAACCATCTGAACGGGTGTGGAGTGAGATCTCATTGTGGTTTTGGTTTGCATTTCTGCCCCTCTGTTTCCTATTTTAATTCTGATGGACATAGGAGAAACTGTCAACTGAGGTACCGAGACTTACGAAAACAGTGGAGGATCTTAAAATCATTGCATCTGCACTCGCATGGATTCTTACTTGAGTCATTTTCTGTGTGCTCCAGACTACCGAGTTGTCACTTGAGGCTTGGTTTTCTTTAACTGTGTAACAAATCACAAGCTCTGTGGCTTAAAACAACACCCATTTATTAGCTCACAGTTCCGTAGGTCAGGGGTCTGGCATGGCGTAGTTGGGTTCTCTGCCCAGAGTGTCACCAGGCTGAAATCACAGTGTCATCTGAACTGAGGCTAGAGGCTCCAGGGAAAATTCCTTTCCGAGATCATTCTTGTTGGTGGGATTCAGTCCCTCATGGCTGAAGAACTAAGACCACTGCTTCCTTGCTGGTTGCCACCCTCGGCCCCTACAGGCTTGCCCACCTTCCTGGCTACACAACACCTTCTGTCTTCAAGTCAGCAATGAACGGCACGTTGAATCCTTCTCGTTCTTTGAAGCTCTGGCTTCTCTAGACCCAGCTTGAAAGAGCTCCTATGATTAGGTGAGACCCACCTGGATGATCTCTGTATCTTAAGGCCAACCGATTGGGACCTTAATGGCATCTGCTGAAGCCCTTCCCAGCAATGCCCAGATTCATGTCTGAGTGACTGGGAAAGGGGAATGTACAGTGGAGACTGCGAATCTCTCTGGCCATCTGAGAATGCTACTTTCCATAAGCCTTTTGAACGTGAATGCTATGATGCGTCTTTTGATGATCACAGCTTCAAAATGTTTTCATGCACGAACCATGAGAAGAGGCCAACTCTGTGGGTGACCCTGGGTAACAACTATTTAGGCATGAAATATTCTGCAAATCTACTGGTCCCGTCTAACCTGACTCTTTTTTTTTTTTTTTTTTTTTTTGAGTTGGAATCTTACTCTGTCTCCCAGACTGGAGTGCAGTAGCACACTCCTGGCCACCGCAGCCTTGACCTGCTGGGCTCCGGCTATCTTTCCACCTCAGCCTTCCAAGTAACTGGAACTACAGGCGTGTGCTGCTACCATGCCCAGCTAGTTTTTGCTTTATTGTAGAGATGAGGTCTCGCTAAGTTGCCCGGGTGGGTCTCGAACCCGCGGGCTCAGGGAATCCACTTGCCTCGGCCTCCCAAAGTGCTGGGATGACAGGCTGAGCCACCGAGCCCAGCCTAACCTGACTCTTGCTGATCATTGAATCAATGGTTCTGGTTGGTTTCAGGGGCTCTTGGCTTGTGCATCAGGTCCCTGCTGAATCTTGAACAAGTGATGGATTGCATGCTCATTTCCTCTTGTGATCCTGTGGCTCTTAGGAAAGAACCACCCTTCTGATGTGACCAGTACAGTCCCCTTGATGTGCCGAATTTGGACGATTGAACTTTTAAGGGATTTTAAACAGAGAAAATTAGTACCCGCCGATGTGATGCAAGCCCAGCCTTTGTGTTTGCTCCTCTGATCGACATTAGCATCAGGAAATGGCCTTTATTCTTGGTGGTGTCATTTTCCTCTGGTGTCTACTTGTCTAGCTCTCATATTCTGAAACAAGAATACATTGCCCCTTGTTATGTTAAGGAGAATAAACTAAAGTGTGAACACATGTGTGACATAAAGTGACTTTGAGGGAGAAAGCTAGTAGGAAGCTGTTCCCAAGGTCAACAGAAGTGGCTAGAAATTTCTTTCTTTCTTTAAAGTAACTTTTTTTTTTGAGTTGGAGTCTCACTCTGTCACCCAGACTGGAGTGCAGTGGCACACTCCTGGCCACCGCAACCTGGACCTGCTGGGCTCTAGCAATCCTTCCGCTTCAGCCTTCCAAGTAGCCAGAACTATAGGTGTGTGATACCACGCTCGGCTAATTTTTGATTTATTGTAGAGATGAGGTTTTGCCAAGTTGCCCAGGAGGGTCTCGAACCCGCGAGCTCAGGCAATCCACTCACCTCGGCCTCCCAAAGTGCTGACAGGCTGAGGCACTGAGCTTGGCCTAAATTAATTTTTTTAATATTGTCAAAAT
The DNA here is from genome assembly GCF_000164805.1 of Carlito syrichta. Classification (NCBI taxonomy): domain Eukaryota; kingdom Metazoa; phylum Chordata; class Mammalia; order Primates; family Tarsiidae; genus Carlito; species Carlito syrichta. Next base: position 164,384 of record NW_007231858.1, on the reverse strand, counting down.
GCAGTAGATTTGGACCTGTCTAAAAACAGTATTTTCTAGTGTGTTCTTGGGACATCAGTTTCATAAAATGAACGATAGATATTAAGTAGAAAGGGTTTTATGGTCAGGTAGGTTTGCCATTAAAATGCATTATAAATCTCCAAGAGGGCATAGTTTGTTGTGGCTTTCAAACTTACTTAGAAGTTGATCACTCATTTGGTTTTCCATTCAGAAAGACCTGTGTCAAATGAATACCTTTTTATCCCCTTCTTTTTTGAAACAGGGTCTTGCTCTGTTACCCAGGTTGGAATGCAGTGGTGCGATCATAGCTCACTACAGCCTCCAACTCCTGGGCTCAAGTGATCCTCCTGCCTCAGTCTCTCAAGTAACTGGGACTACAGGCATGTGCCACCATGCCCAGCTAATTTTGAAAACATTTTTTTGTAGAGATGAGGTTTTACACTATGTTGCCCTGGCTGGTCTTGAACTCCTGGCTTCAAGCAATCCTCCTACGTCAGCCTTCCAAAGTGCTGGAATTACAGGCATGAGCTACAGCATCTGGCTGAATGAATTATTGGACTTGAGAAAGTATTGGGGGGGCCCAAAACACTGGAAATATTTTTTTGGGGGTAGGTTATTTGTAGGTCAAGCTTCCCTCATTCCCTGCTAGGTAGGTGTTCTAGGAGCCCACGTGCATCAGTAGACCAGCTAGCATTGTTGTGAGAGCCTGCATTCAGCTTCAGTGAATTTTTTTGGAGATTCTTTCAACGAGTTTGCCCATTTCATGATATGGGTAATTTACGAGCACACCTGCCCATACTATGCTGAGTGTTCAGCAGTTTTTGATCAAACATGGCACGATCCCCGTGTTCCACCCTTTCTATGGACCCTCTCTCTCCCTGAGTGACCTTTTTTGTCTGTTTGTTTCCTTGGATGAAAGAAAGGGAAACAGTTTGCTGATTTGGAAGAGGTGAAACAAAACATGGTAGAAGCACTAAAAGGTATCAGAACTGATGAGTTCAAAACTGTTTTTAGCAGTGGTAAAGCATCTCGATAAGTGAATTGCATCAAGTGGAGAGTACTTTGAAGGTGACTGAAGTTAGGTATGTAGGAATAAATCCACGATTTTTTACAAATAAATTCCAGTTTTGGGGGGTCCCCCTCATATGTCCATTGGCATATCAGTGACATCAGTCCGTAAACATACACATCTTCACATTTGGATCATAAGTACATGCATTTGGGTATAGGTACATATATTTGGGTCATAAATATAGATACCCATTTTCTATACCTCAGATAAATTTCCCAGTGGGATTATTTCCTAATCCTGCCATAGTCTATTAATACCATTCTCAGTCTGAGGTCCTAGAAGTAACCTCTGATACTTTAGTAGCAATTTTGTTAGCTAGTGAATAGAGAAGGTAATTTATATTTATCGCTCATTCCCCGTGAGATGGGTACATTGCATTGTTTTGTTTTGTTTTGAGTTGACTGGAGTGCAGCGGCCGCTCCCGGCCACCGCACCCTCGACTTGCTGGGCTCCAGCCATCAGCGATCCTTCTGCCTCAGCCTTCATTGTTTATCCATTTAAACTTTGCAATGACCCTGCTGAAGTGTTACTATAAATGAAGACACTAAACCTCAGAGAGGTTAAGCAGTTTGCCTGAGGTTACACCATTTATCAGTGCCAGAGGGCATCTGGGTCCAGTATTATCCACTTCAAAGCCTCTCCTCTTCCCAATACAGTATCCTGTCTCTCTGCCTTTGTTGCTGTGGTGTTTTAATTTGTGCTATGAATGCATGTATTAAAAGTTGGGTATAGAGCCAACATTTCAAGTCGAGTTGTGTTTTCCCATTTTTCAGCATTAAGATCTCAGAGATGCTTCATCTTCATTCCAAAGTCATCTTCAACTGACAGTGGTTTTGGATACTTGAGTACATTTCTTCCCGTTCCCTGTCCTCTAGGAAGTGATGAATGGTCTGAAAACAATTCATGATGCACTAGGAACACTAACTCTAGTTTCATTCCCCCCCCCAATTTCTGTGCTTCATAAAGGGAAGTGTGTCTTTTCATTTATTTGCGTGACTCTGGAGAGCTTTAAAGTCAGACCAACTTCGACTCCAATCCCTTGACCTTTGGCTGGTGACTTTATTTTCATTTCCTTAGTCTGCAAAATGGGAATATTCTTGGAGGTTAATTGAGGACAATGACTTTACACAGGAGTATCTGGTAATTGTTAACTTCTCTTCTACCTTAATATCGAGGCTTCCTCAACATTGGCAATTAAATTGAAAAGCAGAAACGAGAATTGCAGCCTGGACGTAGGGGCTCATGCATGTAATCTCAGCACTTTGGGAGGCTGAGGTGGGAAGACCACTTGAGCCCAGGAGCTCGAGACCAGCCTGGGCAACATAGAGGGATCTCACCTCTACAAAAATCAGTCAGACGTGGTGGTGCATGCCTGAAGTCCCAGCTACTTGGGAGGCTGAGGTGGAAGGATCGTCTAAGCCCAGCAAGTCGAGGCCGCAGAGAGCTGTGATCATGCCACCACACTCTTTTTTTT
>NW_007231858.1:67423-161818 GCF_000164805.1 Carlito syrichta | reverse complement strand
CGCTGCCCAGGCAGGTCTCGAACCCGCGGGCTCAGGCACTCCACTCACCTCAGCCTCCCACCACCACACTCTTATCTAGCCTGGGCAACAGAGTGAGACCCCTGACTCAAAAAATAAATAATAAAAAAGAATCACCGGAAACACCATGTAAGGACTCTGAAAATATTCACAAAGAAACTAGCACCTGTCCTCTCACTGTTCTTATCAGCTCTGTGACTAGTTCCTTTATGTCAGGTCAGTACCAATTCAGAGTACACTTGAAAAGGCGAGTAAACACAAACATACATTAATATTAACCAAAGAACAAACATTCGTGCAACTCTCTTGGCCCTTCCTATCTCTCTTCGCTCTGAGAAACGTAGTGAGCAGAAGTAACAGGTCAAACGACAACAACAACAACAACAAAAGCTCTTTCTGCCGTCTAGGGAAAGTTATACTCCGGCTTCAGCACCATGGGCCCTCAGCCACTCGCTGTCCTAGATTGAACAGGAGGCACTGGCATTGAAATGCAAGGTATTTTTACCTAAGCGTGTGTCACTTTAAAATGCTCTTATCTTGGTATTCCCAGAGCTAACTAGCACAGCGCCTTGCCCATAGTAAGGCCATTTGGTTGAATGAATGAATATTTACAGAAACATGCTCCTTCCCAGTTCCCTCCATATTTAACTCCAAACGAGATGAACAGGTTTTGTTTTGCATCTGAAAATAGTTCGGCTCCTGGAAAATATTTTCCCAAGGAGCATGGTGGAAGATGAAATAGCCTGACTTTACTCAAAACAAAGCCATGTCAATCTCTGTTACCTAGACTCACCAGCTCTGACCTTCAGCTGTTTGAGACTTTCATGACTTGGAGGATAGAGCAGCAGGGCATCTCACTTTTGCCTGAAATCTTTTTTTTTTTTGTAGAGACTTTTCGTAGAGACAGAGTCTCACTATGTTACCCAGGCTGGTCTCGAACTCCTGATCTCAAGCAATCCTCCTGCCTCGGCCTCCCAAAGTGATGGGATTATAGGCGTGAACCACAGTGCCTAGCCTTGCCTGAAATCTTAAAAACCTTAAATCGACTCTAAATAGACCTTTACACACACACACACACACACACACACACACACACACGCACACACACACTCTGAATAGTTCTCCCATTCAGAATTGTCAGCTGTCCAGTTCACTCATACCTCCTTCTGGAGGGTAAATAAAAATTCTAGAGGAATCTGGAAAACCCAGTGCCTTTCCTCCCTGTTCATGGACCCTGTACCGCTGTGTACATACTTCATGACCCATGTCCCTCAAGGTTGCTTGAGTGTGTCTCCCAGTCATTGACAAGGACTGGCCCCATTCTGGTGCACCCTGAAGTGGCAAACTTCCCAAGTCTCGCATGCTCATGCTTGTGCGTGTTCTTTGGCGTGCGTCTTCTGGATAGTATAGACTAACTCCACTTACAGTAAATTCCACTGAGAGCCCTCGTGAGGCCAGGCCTGGCCACTGAACTGCACAGCCTTGGAGGGAGCACTTTGCATAAAGCCCATTAAGAAGGTGACAGCCAAGCCTCCCTCTAATAACTCACAGTGGCAGATTGGAACAAATTGTTCTCAGTTTTTCGTATCTGGGGGAGGCACTGGGTTGGACCGGGCAGAGCAGGGAGGATGCCCGTAGTGGAAGACGCAGTTTCCCTTTTTGCTAATAGGGAATTTAAAAATAGTGTCTCTGAAAAATCGTTGCAAACAAGAGACCGCAGGGACACTACCCAGAAATGCACAGAGAGGATGTGGCTATTTCTGTGAGCTGCTTGGGTTAGTACAATGAATGGTTTTTAAATGGAGGTGGGGTAGACGGGGTGGGAGAATCGTGGGTTTTGAGAAATAGAGAGTGCTATTTTCCAAGGCTCTTGCTGATAATTGGTGTTTCTCAAGCCTAGGACAGCTGAACTTCTCTCTTAGGACAAGTGTGATATACCATATAGTCTCTGTAATGAGCAGAAACAAATAGGACAAGAATCCAGATTCTGCAGAGCTGACATTTCCGTGTGTGTGTGTGTGGGGGGGGTTTAGAGAGACGAGGGCTTGCTATGTTGCCCAGGCAGGTCTCAGACTCCTGGGGCCAAGCAATTCTCCTGTCTTGGCCTCCCAAAGTGCTGAGATTACAGGCATGAGCCACCGTGCCTGGCCTATTTATTTATTTTTTAGAGACAGGTTCTCACTCTGTCGCCCAGGCTGGAGTGCAGTGGTGTGATCATAGCCCACTGCAGTCTCAAACTCCTGGGCTCAAGTGATCTTCTTGTTTCAGTCTCCCAAGTGGCTGGGACTATGGCACCCAGCCTCTACTTTTTTTCTCTCTCGACTAATCTATTATTTTTTATTATAGTAAAATGTGCACACATAAAATTTACCACTTTATCCATTTGTGAGTGTACAGTTCTGTGGCATTAAGCACATTCACATTGTTGGACAACCGTCATTACTGTCTATTCACAGAATTCTTTTCATCTTACAAAACTGAAACCCTGTGCCCATTAAACCCTGACTCCCCATTTGCTCCTCCCTCCCACCCTGGCATCCATCATTCTGCTTTTTGTATCTATGAATTTAGTTAAATTTGTAGAGGTACTCTAAGTACCTCATATGAATAGACTCATACAGTGTTTGCCTTTTTGTGATTGGCTTATTTCACTTAATGTAATGCATCAAAGTTCATCCATGTTGCAGCATGTGTCAGAATTTCCTCCCTCTTTAAGTCTAAATAATACAATGTGGTGTATATATATCATATTTTGTTTATCTACTCACCCATCAACAGACACTTGGGTCGCTTTCACCTTTTAGTGACTGTGAATAGCGCAGTTACACACATGGATGTATTCTAGTTCCTTTTTAAAAATTCTGGTCCTCATCAAGTTCCTTTACTTCCATTGGTGAGCTATTTCTCAGAAGAGTAATCTGGCAAACACAACCCAGGTGTACAAAACCCGAGATGTGGAAGTCATACAGGATGTTGGGAAGTCCCTTTGCCAGACTTTAGACACACAAACAATGAGTCCCTCCCTTCTAAGAAGAGGTATCCGTTATGGTGACCATGTGTCCCCATTTGCCCAGGATGGTCTTGTTTTACACCTGTTGTCCTGGTGTAATTATTAACAGAAGGATCCTGGGATGCATGAGAGGCTGTATGGTTGCACTGTTTACGGAGAAAGTTGTAAACTGTGTCGTCTGAGGACAGGGAGGCTGGAGGATAAAGGTGTCATTCCCTAGGGAGACTCTGGAGGATTGTGTGGGACCCAGAAGTGACAGCCAAATATGTAGCCTTCGAGGTTTGAGAAGAAAGGGACAAGGAGCGGATTTAGACTTGAATGTCCCCAGTCTGCTGAGCCAACAACATCCATTGTGACTGGTCCACCAATGACCATGGTGTTCAGTCAGTGGGGATTTTGCTCCCATGGGACTCAGGGCAATGACTGGAAACATGTTGGCCTTCACAGCTTAGGTGAGGATGCTACTAGCATCTGGAGGGTATCGACCAGGGATGCTGATCAACACCCCTTGATGCACAGCACGGCCCCTTACCAACTGGCCCAAGATGACCACAGGGCTGAGGTTGAGAAAACCTGGTTTAAGAGGTACAAGGAAGGACAGGAAATGGACTTTGAAGGGAAGAAGGGAGGTAGGGAGAAAGAACTAACAGAAACATTGCTGCAAGGGGGAACAGATAGAACTGCAGCCTGGGAGTCAGGCAATGAACCTGGCTTTTCCTCCCGCCTTTCCTGTGAGTTTGGTCCTTTTCTGTTGGCCTCAGTACATTTCTCTGTGCAATGGGGCTATAACAGGAGTCGCATCTGTGTGATGTCATGGCTGAGAGCAAGTTCATAAAGCACTTTGAGAAGTCTAAAGTCCTTAACAAGCCTGGACTTCTTGGATCCCATGCCACCCACCAACTCCGGCATGTGGGTTTTCTGGAGCCTAACCAAGGTGGGGACAGTCCCCACCCACCCCGACCCCAGCGGTGGAAGAAAAGAACCATGCCTGTGTGTTTAGGGCAATTCTCGAATGCATTTTCTCCTGACACAGGCAACAACCACTCCACACTAACTCCTAGGAGATTCCCTAGGTTTCGAACCATCGATTGCTAGTCCCAGGACACCCAGTTGATGCTTGGCCTTTGCAAGTCCTGTTTCATGCATTCTAGGGTGTTCTGGGTTAGTGACAGAATGCAGAGAAGACCTGGCCCCTGTCCTCTTGGGTCCCAGTTGTCATCTGGCACATCTGAATGTGTGTGCACATCCCGCCGCCGGATTACATCACTGTCTTGGTAGCAACTGCTCACCTGTCTGGGCTGAACTCTATTTGCAAATGCTCCCTATAAATATTCATTAATGATGAGATCACAGGAAGTAGTGGAATTCAGCCAGGAGCATTACGAACACAGACCACAGCCTTCTCCCCGTCTGGGGATGACACTTGGTGCAAGGGCAGGCACAGGATCACAATTCGAGAGCTTGGAGGAAATCAGACGGAACTGAAATGAAATCAGGCTGCAAGAAGTACAAGATGCTGAGGGAAAGGAAAGAACCAAGCCCAGGGCTGCGTCCTTAGGACTTTGCTGTTCACATGGGCTCTATCAGGGTCATTTCCCTAAGTGCGGTCGAGACTGGGGAGAAATCTTCATGCCAATAGACATATTTGCACACTTAAAAAAGTTTTTCTTTATCAGTACGTAAGCTGCCCGGCTTACGTACTGATGAACTGGAAAATCAAAATGACCACAGAATTCCCCTTCCGGCAGGGGTAAGTTACTGCGTAAATACCCAGAATTATTTTCATTAGTCTATGGGTCACACATGAACGGTTTCCACTGCTGGGGTTTATTGGCCCTGGCTTAGGTCTTTGGGTTCTGGGGAGGAGGAGGGGCGTACCGCCTCGGTTACAGACAAGATAGATGACTAGCCTGGTGCCAATTAACCTCCCTTTAATTGATAATTAATTTTAAAACCTATTTACTCTCCCTGGAACAGCTGAGACTTTAAAGAGACCACTGTGAAAACAAATGGAGAATAAAGTCATCTCTCAGGAAGCGAGCTGGGCCTCTCGGGGAATGAGAAGGCTCGGGTCTCTCGGACGAGTCGTCTTATTAAAGTATTTGGAATGTTTGTGAAGGTGACAGACCAAAGTCACAGGGTAGTGACAGCTGCCTTCTAAGTTCACTGTCTCCTTCTTGCCAATACCCCCTCCCCCAGTGGGATGATCAGTTACCCGGGTGTGCCCGGAACTGAGGGGTTTTTGGAGCTGAGGGATTCCCAGAGCCGAGGGATTCCCAAGAGCCAAGGGCTTCCTGGGATGTGGGTTCTTTAGTGCTAAAAAGGGAAGCATCCCATACCCTGTTCCCTGGGCCCCAAAACCTCTAGGTTGATTTTTTGATTCCCTGCCTCTTTTGATCTCCAGGCATTTGTCTCAGTTTCCCCTCAATTCTATTCAACAATACTCTCTGATTTCAATCCTGTAGTTAAAATCTCTCCCTCCTCTTTTTGCTTTTATTAATCTCAGAACTTGGTTTATGAATGGCAAGATTAGTTATCAAATCCTTCTTTGGTGACTTGTTCAAGATAGGTTTGCTAGGATTATTTTCTGACCATCAAAGGAACTAGGGGCTGGGCACGGTGGCTCATGCCTGTAATCCCAGCACTTTGGAAGGCTGAAGCAGGAGGATCATCGGAGACCAGGAGTTCAAGGTCAGCCTAGGCAACTAGCGAGAACTCCCATCTCTATAAAAGCTTTTAAAAAGTAGCCAGGCATGGTGGTGCAAGCCAGTAGTCCCAGCTACTCTGGAGGCTGAGGTGAGAGGATCACTTGAGGCCAGCTCAAGGTTGCAGTGAGTTATGATCACACCACTGCACTCTGGCCTGGGTGACAGACCAGACTTTGTCTTTTAAAAAAAAGCCAACTAGGACATACTTATCAGCAAAGAATGTCAATAAACACAGAAAAGGCGAAAAATGTAAGCGAATAAAAATATACAGAGACTATAAAGAGCAAGACAAAGATGACCTTGAACCTCAGTTGGAGGGGAAGACACTGTCAATATTTTCATGCGGACCCTCGAATAATCTTTAAAACACTGAAGTCGTACATCTTTTGGGTGAGGACATAGTTCATTCATTCATTCCTTAATGACCCGGGGCAAATATAACTGTGGTCTTCACCCTGTCTCCATCATGATTATTCAAGACACTTGGGAGATACCCAGATGTGGAGATTCTATGATTCGTAACATGATCTGATGATGTTTGGATGTTGTCTATCATTGCTAATAAAAAATGCATCATGGCTGGTCCAGATTTCAGTCCAAAAAGTGTTTTGGGAGCTAAGAGAACTATGAGCTGAACGCAAGAATTTGTCCCCGAGGTATGACATGAGATGCCTGGGAGGGCTCTCCTCGGCCATGGCCTAGACTTCCTGACCAGTCCTGTGACTCCTGCAGGGTTTGGATGACTGGACTGAAGCCTCCTCCCCCCAGGGATCTCTGAGTTTCACAGGAGGGTCTATGATTCAGTACACAGTAAAGGATCCGTGACTCTGGGTCTGAAACCTCAATTCTCTTGTGAGATGGGGATGTAACAGTATTTACCAGTGTCAGGCAGGAGGTTGGGAAAGTACCCATGTGCTCAATGAGCACACATGCCTATCATGTACAGCAGTGCTGGCCAGCCTCGTCTGATTGAATAATAGGCCCCCCGGGACTCAAGAAACCTCTGGAGATCACCCTACTTCTGGAAATACTGAACTTATATCCTAGATACAATTCTAGTTGAAACCATGGACTCTCAAGCTAGACTACCTCAGCCCACATCTCATTTTCCAGCTGCATGTCTTTGGGTAAGTTACTTAACCCTTCTATATACATATGACAATTCTGTATACAATTTTGCATGTGTGTGTGACACGAGGTCTTGTTATGTTGTCCAGGTTGGTCTTGAGCTCCAAGCCTCAGGTGATCCTCCCACTCGGGTCTCCCAAAGTGTTTCCATTACAGGCACGTGTCGCCACACCCAGGTCAGGATGGAATTTTGAAACTAAACAATTTCTGGGAAACTGAGGACGTATGAGATCTGTCCATCTCTTCCTTAGTATCTCATCAGCTATCCAGAATATTCTTCCGCATCTGCTTTCTTCATAGATCTGAATTATTCCCAGCTATGTGGGGAGTGACTAGCAGAGGAGAACGAATGAACAAGGAGCCTGGTCGTTTACTCTCCTGCTCTCCCATCTCCCCTCCATCCTTGTTCTCTTCTTGGTGGCGAAATGGGCTGCTTGGAGCATCTCTGACAGAAGTGCTAACAGGCTGGGAAGTGTCTGAGCGGCAGACTGGAGGAGGTGGCAGGCGAGGTCCCATCCTTCCTGGGTGCCTGCAAGAAGCGAGACTCGCAGGCTGTCCCTGGCTCACGGCACATGCGAAGTCCCTTGTACTTAACAAGCCCTGATGGAATGGGTGGGTGGATTCAGTGAGGGAGATGCAAAGTCATCACCTGGAGGCTCCTGAATCTGCCTTTGGCTCATTAAAGAAACACCCTCTGAAAACTAACTCAATTCTGCAGACTGTGGCACAGTCAATGTCTGCTTTGCTGCGTAGGGGGCTTGAGTCAAAGAAGGACAAGGAAACAAGTTAGAAGCAGCGAAAAGACCAGAAACCTCTAGACCTTATGATTTGTGTCTGGGTGTTGGCTCCTCCCAGGGTATGCATTATTTAAAAAGACCCAGGGGAGGTGGAGGCGAGAGGATTGCCTGAGCCCACAGTTTCAAGAACAGCCTGGGCAACTTGGCAAGACCCCATCTCTACAATAAATAAATAAATAAATAAATAAATAAATAAATAAATAAATAAATAAATAAATTAGCTGGGCATGGTGGTACATGCCTGTAGTTCCAGCTACTTGGAAGGCTGAGGTGGAAGGATCACCTGAGCCCAGGAGATTGAGGCTGCGTTGGCTGTGAGCAAGCCACTGCATTCCAGCCTGGGCTACAGAATGAGACTCCGACTCAAAAAACCCGAAAAAACACAAAGACCCGGGGGTGCTCAGTGCTATCCCAGAGTCAAGGGGCTCCATGGAAGTTCTAGAAACACCCTCCTGCCACCCCTTCATTCACTCCATGGAGACGGGCTCCCTCTTTTCCTCCCACCATTGCCATGATGGTTGGCCTCGCTTTTGTGACAGCTTCTCACCGATCCCACCCTATGTGGTAACTTTATCAGGCGTCACCTTGGCTGGGCCCACCTGCATTTCCCAGAATCCCCTTCCCTGTGGGCTTCTGGTGGGGGCAGCCATAAGAGAGACACCTGGGCGGGATCTGGCAGGTAGAAGAGAAGCAGCAGTCCTTCTGTAGCTCACATGCATCATACATAGCACATCTACTGGCTCCCCTTGTTGGTCTGAGGGGGAGACCAGGCCTGAAACTGCTGCATGACCCCCCTGGGCTCCTTCAGCACTTCTCGCTCCTGGGCCAGGTGTGTGTACTCCATGGCAGAGGGTCTCACCTTCCTCAGGACACCCATACCACTAATACCAGAGGCAGCAACAACAGTGTCCTATTTGGGATGCTAAAACAAATTACTGTGGACTGGGTGGCTTAAGTAACAGAAACCGATTTCTCACAGTTCTGAGGCTGGGAAGTCTGAGATCAGGGGATCAGCATGGCTGGATTCTGGTGAGGGCTCTGTTCTAGGTTTGCAGATGGTCGCCTTCTAACTGAGTCCTTCCAATGGAGAGTAGAGAGAGAGAGGAAGAAAGCTCTCTGGTGACTCTTCTTATAAGGGCATTAATTTAATCAGGAGAACTCATGATCCAATCACTTTTCAAATTCCCTGTCTCCAAATACCATCCCACTGGGGTTTTGAGTTTCAATATATGAATTATAGGGACACCAACTTTCGTTTACAGCAAAGTCACAAGCTCCAGTCAGTCCCCATGACGTTCCAGCATGTTCATGCCCCCCTCCCCACTTTGTATCTGTTGTATAATAAAGAAGTTGACGGGACTTTACCTCTTGTTCCAGGAATGAGACTCTAGATCCTTGGAATTTCTTGTGTGACAGGAGTGTCTTTGTGATTCCTGAGACTCTTGGATCACACCTGAGTGAATGGTAAGAGATGAGATGACTCAAGATGGGGCTGGTCACCAGTAAGACCAACTTCACAATGAGGTGAATTGGAACTTGGAGTCAGCCTGACCTCTGGGGAGGGGATGGAGTTGGAGACTGAGTTCAGTCCCATGGCCAGGGATCAATCAATTATGTCTAGATAAGGAAACTTAATGACAACGCTAGGCTGGACTTGGTGACTCAGCCGGTAATCCCAGCACTTTGGGAGGCCGAGGCGAGTGGATTGCCTGAGCCTGTGGGTTCGAGACCAGCCTGGGCAACATGGTGAGACCTCGTCTCTACAATAAATCAAAGAATTAGCTGGGCATGGTAGCGCGCACCTGTAGTTCTGGCTACTTGGAAGGCTGAAGCAGAAGGAACACTGGAGCCCAGCGGGTCGACACTGGGATGGCCATGAGTGTGCCACTGCACTCTAGCCTGGGTGATGGAGTGAGACTCCAACTCAAAAAAAAAACCCAACAAAAACTCTGCACACTGAGGCTCAGTGGGTTTCCTGGTTGAGCAACACACTGGTATGCCCAGAGGGCGATATGCCTTGAATCCATGAGGTGGGGCATGGAAGCTTGGATCCTCTCAGATCTTGACTTAAATGTCTCCTCATTTGGCCGGTCCTGATCTGTATTCATACAATAAAGCTATAATCATAAGTTTGGTGGCTTCCTAAGTTCTATGAGTCATTGTAATGGATTGGAAAACCTCCCCCCAACAGTTTTGTAGCTAGATGGTCAGAAATGTGAGTGTCCTGGGGGCCCCACTTATGACTAGTGTCTGAAGTGGGGTAGTGATGGTGGGAACCGTGCCCTTTAAATTGGGAACCAGGATGGGCCCAGTGGTTCATGCCTATAATCTCAGCACTTTGGGAGATCGAGGCAGGAGGATCACTTGAACCCAGGAGTTCAAGGCTGCAGTGAACTATGATCACATCATTGCATTCTAGCTTGGGTGACAGGGCAAGACCCTGTCTCTAGAAAGATAAAAAAAATTGTGGAAACCGACGTCAACTGTAGGTGGTTAGTGTCAGAATTGGATTGCAGTATACTAGTTGGTGTCAGAATAACATTTCTGTTCTCTTTCTAAATGCCTACCCTGAGGACATCAAACTCCAGGATCAGGAACAAAGACAACAGCTTTGCTTCTATGATCGTGTAGGGTCACGTCTCCATAACACACAACCCCACGTACATATGTGTATGTACACAGGCACGTGCAGTGGCCCAGGCTCTCTGGTTGAACCTCAACTGATACACAGTCCACACCCCTTAGCTACCCCTTACTCCCTGCCCAGTGCACTCCTCACTATTTATCCCGATGCCCTAATCTGGTCATTTATTACACACCTGCCATTTGAGAGTCACCTGGGTGCCAGAGAGGAAAGGTTGCCATTCCCTTCTACACACATGGAGGAGATGGATATTGCAACAGTGCTGCACAGGCAGGACAGACCCCTGGCAATTCTGGGCGGGCTTTGAGGAAATCTAGCATTGATCTGGCTTTGGAAGCTTGCAGAAGATTTCTAAGGGCTGGAGACTGAGTAGGACTCAGCAGGAACTTTCCTTTCTGAGAATGTTTCCGACACTGTTCAACCATACAACCCTGGGATTGAATGCAATTTTCCCTCACATTCAATTTTCCCTTGCTTGCATGTATCTGTCTCTCCCCACTAAACTGTCATAGCAACAGCTACCATCGGGCAAGGACTCCCTCTGTGCCCAGTCTTACCTTATATTATCTTTAGAGCTTGCAATTCACACATTGGTATTCTTTGTCTCCGTTTTACAGATGGGAAGACTAAGGCTTCCAAAGCCACATGCCTTGGGCATAGGGCCATGCAGGCGAGTAAGTGGCCAAGTTGGGATTCAAACCCAAGTCTCTCTGGTCTAAAGTCTGGGCTATGGCCTCACCTTGATGCTAAGATCCTTCAGTGTAGGAAGGCACCTTTGTGACCCTGACACACAGCAACACGCCTGGCAACAGTTGCTGCTCCTTGTATCTGCTGGATCCCCCCCCTTCACTGGTTCCTTTTCTTGCAGGCGAGGAGGAGGCAGAGGGAATAAAGGCATCGCTCGCCTGGCCCTGCTGCAGGCAGATCGCTGGGTATTTTTAGCAGCCTGGGAAGTCTCTGGGTGAGACTGGGCTCAGGTTTTGAACTTGCCTTGTCAGCCCTGCTCCCAGGTCCTCCTGCCAAAGGTTTACGGTGGCCTCCACAGCAGACTTGCTGATGCAGCCACTGGTGTTTATAACCACAGTCAAGCACTCCGCGCGCCTGGCCCTGATTTCTTACCCATCTCTGCCCTGCAACAGAGGATTTTTCAATCCAGTGGGTTTGCTTCACGAACAGCATTAGTTTGAAAATAGCTTCCGCCCAGCTCTGAGGATCGGGTGTGGCCTCGCGTGGGGATTTGCACTTGGAGTCATGGAAATACATTTATTTTACCTTCCTCCTTTTCCCTCTTGGAGGGATTTTAGTATATCACGCAGGAGTGTTTCTCACAGGGCAGGGAAAAGGCTTGCTTTTGCGCCGAAGACAAAGAGCTGCGTGTCGTGTTTATTGATGGAAAAGCGCTCCATTGGGTCTCACCCGTGGGCATCTCAGGATTAGATAATTAAGGAGCTCCTCAGTGCCTACCCTGGGGGTGTCAGCTGGAGATCTGTCGCAGTGGTGATCGTCCCTGTAATTTACATGCTGGATGCAGGGCTGGCGGAGGACGGCCTGTGAGGGGGCGGCACCTTGCCTGGTTTCTTGGAGCAGGCAAGAGGAAGCGTGTCCTGGTTTGACTTGCGCCCTGTGGACAATGTGAGGTCACAACCCACCCCCGGACAGCTAGCCTGCTGATAGCCACTTTTAAAGTGCTGGTAGGGACAGGAGAGTCACGCCTGCATGGACAGCAAGGAGATGAGAGGGAGAGAGCAGAGCTAAGGCCCGGGAGGCCCTACCTTCAGAGGCATCAACCTTTCGCCATTGTCCTGCCCTCGGGTGACCCGCAGAGAGATCCCAGGCCTTTGCGCCGGCATGGCTAGGTTGAAAATCTAGAAAGTCTGTTTATTTCTTCTACCTCCCCGCCCCTGGTTCCCTTTCCCTCCCCTTCTTCTCCTCTTCTTTTCCCTCTTTTGTTCTTCCCTTTCCACCCTCCCTCCCTCTCTTCTTCCCTCCCTTCCACTGTAAGGAGGTCCTCAGACTTACCCATCCCCTGTTGATGGATATTTAGCTTGTTTCCAGTCTTTGGCGGCTACAATTCGTGCTTCAGTGAATAAGCTCATACATAGTCATTTTGCAACTGCCCCAGTGTGTCCGTAGGATGAAGTTCTTGCAGGGGAATTGCTGAAAGGGTATATTTATTTCCGATCGCTGCTGTAACAAATGACCACAAAGGAAGTGCTCAAAGACAACACAAATGTATTCCTTCCCGGTTCTGGAGGTCAGAAACCTGAAAGCAAGTTCACAGGGCTGAAATCAAGGTATGGTAGGAGGTCTGGTTCCTTCTACTGGCTCTCGGCAAGGATATTTTCTTGTCATTGCGGCTTCCAGTGGCCACTTCTATCACTTCTATTCCTTGGCCTTTGGCGCTTTCCTTCGTCTTCAAAGGACTTTCCAACTTTTGCTCTGCCATGACATGGACTTCTCCCCTCTGACCTCTGCCTCCCCCCGCCCTTTTTTTTGAGGTGGAGTCTCACTCTGTCGCCCAGGCTAGAGTGCTGTGGTACACTCACTGCCACCCCAGCGTCGACCTGCTGGGCTCCAGTGATCCTTCCACCTCAGCCTTCCAAGTAGGTACGCTACCACACCCGGCTAATTTTTTTGGTTTATTGTAGAGACGAGGTCTCACCAAGTTGCCTGAGGCTGGTCTCAGACTCACAGGCTCAGGCAATCCACTCACCTCAGCCTCCCAAAGTGCTGGGATGACAGGCTGAGCCACCGAGCCCAGCAACTGCCTCCCTCTTTTAAGGACCTCTGTGATTACATAATCTAGAATAATCTCCCATCTCAAGATGAACTTAACCACATCTGCAAAGTCCTTTTTGCCACGTAAGGTCACATTCACACATTCCAGGGATCAGGACGTGGACACCATTATTCAGTCTACCTCCAAGGGCGTGCACTTTTATAGCTGTGATAAACTGTAAATTGCCATCCACAGAGTTTGCAATAACTTACCTCCCACCATCAACGGAAGGCATGCCCATTCCCCTTGTCTTACCCACAAGGTTCTCTCAAACTGATCCTGCAAATTTGATGATAAAAAATCATACTCAGTGTTTTTTTTTTTTTTTTTAAGTAAAAAAGCAGGATTTATTGAGAGGACAGATGAAGCGCCCACAGTGTGTTTTTTACTGAGCATTTCTCTTATGGGTGAGATTATGTGTTTACATGTTGAAGAGTCATTTGTGTTTTGTTAGGAGTACACTATCTTGTCACATCCTTTGCCTGTTTTTCTTTGAGTCACTGGAGTTGTCTTTTGATTTATCATTCCTTAGAGGAAAATTAGCCCTTTGAGTTGAATTGCAAATAGTGGTGGTACTACTGACTCTTATATATTTATTTATTTGTTTATTCAGAGTGAGGTCTCACTCTGTTGTCCAGGCTGGAGTACAATGGTATGATAATGGCTCATTGCATCCTTGAACTCCTACGATGAAAGAATTCATGCTCCTCAGCTTCCCAAATAGCTGGGACTAAAGGTGCACACTACCACGCCTAGCTAATTTTTTGATTTTTTTTTTTTTTTGTAGAGACGAGGTCTTGCTATGTTGCCTAGGCTGGTCTCAAACACTTTGGGCTCAAGGGATCCTCCTGCCTTGACCTCCCAAAGTGCTGGGATTATAGGCATAAGCCCCTACACCTGGCCTAATGACCCTTTTAAAGATGAAACAGGCTCAGTGATCTTGAATAATCTCTTCAAGGCTACGAGGTGACTTCATGGCTTGAAGTCATCCTTGCTTTGGAATCTGCCCCCTGCTGTAGTCACATCAACTGGCAGCTAAATCTACATTGTTTCTCTGTCAAAGGACACATTAGGGATAACAAACGAACCTCTTAGGTTGCACCATGCTTTTGCAATTTCCCTGTAGCTTTCATTTTTATTATTTCATTGTTACTCTCCTAGGCATTATTATCCCATTTTACACGAGGAAACTGAGACCCATGGAGACTTAGGAGTCCAGCCACAGTCATATGACTGATGGATGAAAAATCCTAAGGTCAGAACTGCCACCAACCCGGCACTGTTTCTCTGTGCTGTCATGGGGAATACTGATGGCTTTCATGTACAGCCTGAAAACGTTTACCTTATCTCTGTACGCTGATGTCATTGTTGACTGTAATATTTTAATTCACTCATGTTCTAAAGACTTTGCCTCATGCTAATCGGTAGCAGCGTGAAAATCGCCAGTTTGAGGAGCCCCTTCTAATGAGCCCTCATTCCACATCTCTGAGAATTCCCATGGACCGCCGAAAACCCTTTCCTTGTATCCTGTTACCAGCACACGTCCTGCCTGTTTGGAAACACTGTGTTCAATCAAGGTCTGATGGAAAATGACAGACTCTCATAATAACTAACTTTCATCAAGACCCAATCAAATGTCAGGAACTTCATTTAATCCTTAGAACCCTAAAGAGACAGATATGGGTTTTCCCAGTTCATAGAGCAGGAAACAGAGGCTCAGAGAGGTTGAATGGCTTACGCAGGGTCACACAGCCAGGAAGTGGCAGAGTGGAGACTGGCGCCCAGACCTTTCTGCCTCAGAAACCCATGCATTTACCCTGTCTTGCACCACCCCAGGTCTGCCTAGTTTGCTGTTGGAAAGCTGATCGTCAGTTGGTGATTACGGGCCAGGACCGGGCATTTAGCTATTTCTCTAGCACATGGAGCTGGGATTTCTAAGGCAGCCCACCAAGTGATTAAAGGGCGTTTCTGTGTCACCTTTCATTGTTTTAGCTGCACAACACCTCTAAGAAGTAGGCAAATACAATTAACCCATTTACAAATGAGGAAAGTGGAGAGGTTACATGAATCCCCGAAGGTCCCCAGTAAGTGAGCGGCACAGCCAAGAATAAGAAATAATATTATTTCAGGAGACGCAAGCTCGGTGAACCTACGGGCTTCCTGGGGCCCCTGGGTACTCAGACCGTCAAAAGGTGTTTCCTGGTCCTGACCCTTCAATATCAGCACTTCCCCATGGCGGCAGAGGGCTCAGTGTGACATTCGAAGTCTGCGAGTGTCCAAGGGCGCTCAGACCACCCTGAGGATTTTCCCCCAATTATTCTTTTCAGATGGTAGCTCGATTAATTTTTCCATCAAGAGAATGGCACTACGTATTTTGTGGTGGTAAAAATAATGTAGATTTTGACTAATGGAATGCTTCCAGGGTTACTGCGAATATGAATGGATTAGCATTCAAAAAGCACTTTTGAATCCTAGACAGGCTGAAGTGCAGGGCAATTCTATTGTTATTCATCCTAACAATAGTAATTGATGGGGGGGTCCCTTGATAGCCTTGTGATTTTGCTGTGAAAAGTTAGTTGAACAAAAGGTTGCTATTTCCCTTGGGTGGGCAGACCGCACGTGTCCTCTGGTCTTCATGTCAGACATGCTCTGGAGTTCCTAGCTCCGTCTTCTCAGATCCCAGCAGTTGCACTGTGCAAATCAGTACAACTTCCACCATCGGAGTGGGTTCCTTGGTGCTTCCTAGTGGTCTGCAAACCATCGAAAGGATGTTGTGGGGGTTGGGTGCGATGGCTCACACCTGTAATCCCAGCACTTTGGGAGGCCAAGGTGGGAGGATCGCTTGAGCCCGGGAATTCAAGACCCGCCTAGGAAACACAGCAAGACCTCGGTTCCACAAAAACAAAAATAAAAAAATTAGCCAAGCGTGGTGATGCACACCTGTAATCCCAGCTGCTCAGGAGGAAAAAATGGCCTGAGGTGGAGGCCACCGACAGGTTGAGCCGTGATGGTGCCACTGCACTCCAGCCTGGGGGACAGAGCAAGACTTTGACTCAAATAAACAACAAACTAGAAGCGTCGGTTTTGGGAAATGTCCATTTTACAGAGAGGGAAACTGAGGGTCAACTTGGGGGTGCAGCTGATCCCAGTTCTGATCCCAACCCTCCTGACCTTGTTCTTTTCACTGTGTTCTACCCGCCTAAGAAAATATCAATATGTCAACCTGCCCCTGACCTGGTCCCCCACACCCAGAGCAGAAGCCTGCTCACACGGGTGATGGGCTGATGGCGATCTGAGAGCCACCCTCCCTGGCATTCTCGCAGTTAAGGAGGCTCGAGGACAATCATCTCTTAATTGCAATACCTCCCGTTGGCCGGAATAATAGTTGAGATCTGGTAGGCGCATTGGCTGGGCATTAGGGGGTGTTGGTGTGCCTTGAGCAAAGGAAGCCTGTACTCACACCAGCATCTGTTCTGGAGAGGGCTGAAAGGCTCCGTGATTCAGCAGAGCATGATGGAGAAAGAAAACCCCGAACTGACGTGTTGAAGGTCACCCTTTGGTTTTTTTGGCGGGGAGGGTGGCAGAGGGGAAGCAGAGACTCCCGACCCGACCCTTGCTTTCATGGGCCTCAGCTATTACTCAAAACTCTCTAATCTTAACTCGAATTTTACAAGTACCTCCAGCTTTAAAAAATGTAGATAGAACTAGCTTTTAAAAAATTGGCAAAAAGCTTTAAACGGCAAAAAAAAAAAAAATAGCTTGCCTCTTCTGTCTTTGAATGGATTAAATTTCATTGAACAAAGTTGGATTAAAATGGGGCAAGTCCAATTCTGATTTGCACAGGGGAGGGGTGTGCTCCGTGTCCAGAAGAGCCCAGAGGAGCTCCGTCTCCTCGGACCAGCAGCCGATGCCCCTGCATCCCATCTTGTGTACCGTCCAAGATAAATGACGGAGGAGGGCAGGCTCCGGCAGCATGGAGAGACCGTCTGCTGGTGCCATCTGAGTCCTCAGCAGGCAGGACTGTGTGATCCTGGGCGGCAGCAGCCACCAGGGCGGATTTATAGTCTGCAGGTGGGGGATGCCACCTTGCCCTTCACACGGGAAAACAGCCTAGGAGGAGGCGTGCTTTGTCCTGTCTCTGGTTCTCGTCCCCAGAACTCACGCCGGGAATTCACCTGGACTGTGGATCCCACAGGAAGCTGCCTGTATGACAGACTGGCACTGACGTGCTGTGTGACCTTGGGCAAGGCACTTCCCCTCTCTGAGCTCCATTTCCCTTGTATGTAAACGTAAAGGGCATCCTAGTTAATATGTTCATACTAGATGTTCTCATTAGTACCCCTCAAGAACCTCTGAGGTTGGTATCACCAGCCTCATTTTGCAGACAAGGAATTACGACTCAGAGAGGTTAAGGCACTGGCCACATCACAGAGCCAGTAACGACTTGGCCAGAATTCGGGCTCATTCCCCTTGACTCCTGAGCTTAAGCTTTGAACCTCCCACCTTGTGACACCAAACACTTCTGAGCGGTCTCTCTGTGAATCCTCAGAGCAGTCATAGGAGGTCAGTGCTGTCATTACTCACATTTTATAGGTGAGCAAAGGCCTCATAACATCTTTCCTCCTGTGACAAATCTTTTATTTTTAAGTTCAGAAACATACGATTAGGAAGGTCAGTGCTCAGACTTCCTCTCGATGGAGGGCAAAGGAGAGAGCACTCAGGATACAGAGGAGATGGGGGGAGAGAAAGTGATCCTTCCAAATCCAAATCCCTCAGCCAGTCCTGCCCAACTCTCTCCAAACTACCTCTGGCAGACTATCTCTTGGTCCCAAACAATAATGGCCTTGAATTGCAGCAAGCTTGGTAGGCCAGCACGACCTTGACTCAAGCACCTTTTACAAAGGAGGAAGGGAAGAAGAGCCCCAGGGATCAGAGCTCTTCAGGGAGCTGCAGGACCTGTGTGAGCCCAGAGACTTGGCTTTTGAACCTTTTGACACCCATCCTGCCTCTGTCACTTGGGTCTGCTCTGGTCACTTGGGCCCTCCCTATTCTACAAACACCCCATACACGTTCTGACGCCCATGCCTTCCACCGTGCTGGTTCCTCTGTCCAAAACACCTCCTCTCCCCCATCTGTTCTCTTTTCTTTTCTTTTTTTTTTTTTTTGAGTTGGAGTCTCACTCTGTCGCCCAGACTGGAATGCAGTGGCCGCTCCCGGCCACTGCAGCCTCGACCGGCTGGGCTCCGGCGATCCTTCCGCCTCAGCCTTCCACGTAGCTGGAACTACAGGCGCGCGCTACCACGCCTGGCTCATTTTTTTTTTTTTTTTTTGAGTTGGAGTCTCGCTCCGTCGCCCAGACTGGAGTGCAGTGGCTGCTCCCGGCCACCGCAGCCTCGACCTGCTGGGCTCCGGCGATCCTTCCGCCTCAGCCTTCCAAGTAGCCGGAATTACAGGCATGCGCTACCATGCCCGGCTGATTTTTTGTTTTATTGTAGAGATGAGGTCTTGCTGCCCAGGCGGGTCTCGAACCCGCGGGCTCAGGCAATCCACTCACCTCAGCCTCTCAAAGGCGCGGGATTACAGGCTGAGCCACCGAGCCCGTCCCGGCTCATTTTTTGATTGAATGTAGAGGTGAGGGCTCGCCAAGTTGCCCAGGCGGGTCTCGAACCTGCGGGCTCAGGCAATTCACTCACCTCAGCCTCCCAAAGGCGTGGGATTACAGGCTGAGCCACAGAGCCCGGCTCTGTTCTCTTTTCTTTATAGCGACGGCATCTCCCTCCATTGCCCAGGCTGTTCTCGAACTTCTGGGCTCAAGTAATCCTCCTGCTGTAGCCTCCCAAAGTGCTGGGACCATCCCCTGTGTGTTGGTTACGTTCCTTCATAGGTGTATGATCAGGACCAGCTCAGGGATCATCTCGTCTAAAAAGTCTTTCCCGATGCCCCAGGCAGAAGTCACCTCTCCAACTGTGTCCCCAAGCTCTGTTAAGGAAAGGAGAGTGTTGGATGACAATGATGACATCATCGTCATTACTGTTGTGAAACTTGCAACCTTCATGAAGTCCCTGCTGCAAAGCCTGGCTTAGTGCTCAACATTGACACAGAACAGACCTCATTTGAGTCGTTCCATCAACTCCACGAGTGGGCGTTCTCGTGATCTCCGAGATGAGGACACCGGGGCTCAGAGAAGTTAAGGACATTTCCAGGGGTCCCTTGGCTGGTAAATGCTGGGCCTGTTCTGTTGTCTGTGGTAGATGTGACAGCAAAAGCAAGAGGCTGGAGTGATTTCAGGAAGAGGCTCCCAAGCCAAAGAATGCTGAAGGCATCTAGAAGCCCAAAAGGCAAGCACTCCATGGAAGCTTCCAGAAGGAGCCCCACGGACACCTTGAGTTTAGGTTTCTGACCTCCAGAACTGTAAGAGACTACCTTGGTATTGTAGGAGGCCACTAAGTTCATGGTCATTTGTTACAGCAGCCACAGGAAACTGATAGAAACAGAGACGCTTTTCATGAAAAGGGGCTGCCATTGTCCCCAGGGCCTGTTATATAGAAGGGCCCCGTTCATGTGTGTTCAGTGACGAAGTGTGGCCTGGGCATTATGGGTGCACAGGACTATCAAGAGATGTCGGGTCCCCCTCCTGGAATGCTGGCTCTTCAGCCCGGGTCTCCCACCCTTTCCGGTCAGTAGGACTGTCACGCCACGCTCCACACGTCCTATTCGAATGAATGGCTCTTTTCTGTCCAGATAAGGGATTATTGTTTCCAATTATTTGTGCATCTCTATGGAAACATTCCTTTAAAATACTGTACATCAACTCGAATTTTCCACCAGCAGGGTCTCTGGAACATCTGCCTCGGCTTACATAGAGCGGGGAGGCACTTCCCTTCCATCCACCCCGCGACTGATGAAGTGATGAAACGAAGGCTCTGGGTGGCAGGAAACCTGAGCTCAGGCCCCAAGCCTGCCCCAAGCACTCTCTGTGACCTTGGACAAGTCATTTCTCCCCACGTCCTCATCCTTCCCCCTTCCTTGCTTGTCAAGTGAGTGGTTGACCAAAATAATAGCGAATATTCCTTTCTGCTCTAAATTTCAACCTTCCATATAATCTCTTCTATAGATTGCTTCTGCTCTTATATGACTTCTCTTCTATAGATTGCTTCTGCTCTATATGACTTCTTCTATGGATATGTTACTGTCCAACCTACGGCCCAGTTATACTGGGCACCACTGCCCCTTTGCACTCTGTGTCGCAGGAGTATAGAGCTAGCTACAATTTTCTGAGCATGGAATGATAATAATAATAATAATATCAGTTTACACTTTCCATTTTATACTCTGCTAAGCGCTTCACACGCATGATCTCATTTAATCTTCACTTGCCCTCAGGTGGGTGTCTTTTTTTTTTTTTTTTGAGTTGGAGTCTCACTCTGTCACCCAGACTGGAGTGCAGTGGCTGCTCCCGGCCACCGCAGCCTCGACCTGCTGGGCTCTGGCGATCCTTCTGCCTCAGCCTTCTGAGAAGCCGGAATTACAGGCATGCGCTACCACACCCAGCTGATTTTTTGATTTATTGTAGAGATGAGGTCTTGCTGCCCAGGCGGGTCTTGAACCCGCGGGCTCAGGCAATCCTTTCACCTCAGCCTCCCAAAGGTGCGGGATTACAGGCTGAGCCACCGAGCCCGGCTAAGTGGGTGTCTTAATCCCTGTTTCACACAGGAGTCAATTTAGGCTTAGAGAAGTTAAGTGACCTCACCAAGTTCACGCAGCTCTGAAGAGACAGAGCTGGCATTTAAGCGAGCCTTTTGTTTTGGGATCTGGCCCTCTTTACCACTAGATGGTACACCACCGGGAACGCGGTAAGGGCCCCATAAGCATGTGGAGGATGCCTGAAGAATGAATGAATGAATCCTTAAATTATTCCAAGACACAAAATAGTTATCGCATTTCCCTACTGGTGTCTGCATGTGCTGCTTGGAACAGCCAGCCCTGGGCCAGGGGCACACGTGGGAGCCTCTGGCTGAGGCATTGTATGTCGTGGCGTAGTGGCTCGGGGAGAAGAACATGGTCTGAAGCAGAGGTTTGGAGTGACCCGCAGAAGCCAAAAGCTCCGGGGGGCGGGGGGAGGATGTCCCCAGCAAATGCGTTTTATTTCTTTTGACTCAATAATCACTAGTTGCAGGGTGAGTTTCTCCTCTGGAAGCTCATTCCAAATTCACGTTCTCAAGCGTGGCATGGCGTTGGTTACGTGTACGGAGACCACTTCATGTCAGTTTCACTGACTCTAGAGTGGACCAGTGGGAGTTCTGACCTTGCCAGTGGTTGGCTCCCTGTCTCCCAGCCCTGCAGCCTCCAGCTGGCTCACCAGAACTCCAGGCAGCAATCCTCAGATGCTTCCCTGAAAAACCACCCTGCTTCCCTGACCCACTTCCTCTCTCTGTCTCCAGTTAGGAAGCAAAGAGAAAACACAGACTCCCCCGCCCCCCAACCCGGTACATTCCAGAAAGTCTTTTTCACAGAAGACCTTTGCTTAGAAGGTCTATTCTGCTTAACAGGACATCAATGTTAGGTCTTTTCTAGCATTGTCTGAGTAGTTTCCAGAAGGGCAAGGAGAAAAGCATCTTCAGGTGTGGTCCTAGCTTCTTAGATTAGCTTCCTCAGCCGGGCGCAGTGGTTCGAGCCTGTAATCCTAGCTCTTTGGGAGGCGGAGGTGAGAGGACTGTCTGAGCCCAGAGGTTTGAGACCAGCCTGGGCAACTGGGCAAGATCACGACTCCACAATAAATCAAAAAATTAGCCAGGTGTGGTAGTGTGCTCCTGTAGTTCCAGCTACTTGGACGGCTGAGGCGGAAGAATTGCCTGAACCCAGCAGGTTGAGTCTGCGGTGGCCATGAACATGCCACTGCACTCCAGGCTGGGCAACAGAGTGAGACTCCAGCTCAGGAAAAAAAAAAAAAAAGAATAGCTTTCCACTCCTAACCTTTCTTGGGAGCTTGCTGTGTACATGCTAATCAGCTAGAGCGGGGGTTCTCCGCTGGGGGCAGTGTTGCCCCGCAGGGGTCATTTGGCAACGTCTGGAGATATTTTTGGTTGTCACATTGGATGAGGACTGTCACTGTCATCTGGTGGGTAGGGGCCAGGGAAGCTCTCAACACCCTTCAGTGCACAGAGCAACCTGTGCCTCCCCAATGAAGAATCATCTGGCCCCAAATGTCACTAGTGTGAGGCTGAGAACTCCTGGGTAGAGAAGACGTGCTCTTCCAGGCAGAGATCAGGGAAGGCTCTGGTAGGGAACATTTGAGCAGAGACCTCGGGGAGCGAAGGATGTCTTGGGCAGAGGGTCTCAGGCAGAGGGGACAGGGGCTGGGAGGAAGTCCACGCTGCAGGTCAGTGGTGATACATACATCTCGAGGGAGATCTAGGGATTTCAGCAATGGAGCCTGGGGCTGGGGGAGGCAGGGGTGTGTCAACAGGGCAGTGAGATGCTCTCACTTAGCCTTCCAAAGGGTCCCTCTGGC
Organism: Carlito syrichta; assembly: GCF_000164805.1. Lineage (NCBI taxonomy): Eukaryota > Metazoa > Chordata > Mammalia > Primates > Tarsiidae > Carlito > Carlito syrichta. The sequence goes on along the minus strand of NW_007231858.1, from coordinate 139,223 downwards.
TGCTTCAAGAACTTTCTGTGAGGAGCCAAGGGGAGCCAGGGACTAGTTGGGAGGCTGCAGGTGTCACCCAGGCAAGTGATGTGGTTCTAAGGTTGAACTGGATGGACAGTTGAATCTTATATACCTACTGCGCATTAAAACTCTGCCTAGGCCAGGCGCAGTGGCTCATACCTGTAATCCTGGCACTTTGGGAGGCTGAGGCAGGAGGATTGCTTGAGCCCAGGAGTTCAAGAGCGGCCTGGGCAACACAGTGAGACCTCATCTCTACAAAAAAAAAAATTTAAATGAGCCTCTTGCTGGACCTGAGTCTCTCTGACTAGAAAGAGATTTTAGCAGTTGCCGCCCAAGAATCCTCAGAGGTGTGTTCAGCCCCGGTCCCTGGCCACAATTGAAGGAGAGAGTCTGCCCTCCATTTGGGAGGTTAGTGTGGGAGGAGGAAGGAGTCACAGGAGGAAGCCACTTCTTGGTATCCTGCGACCTCCATGAGAAGCCGTCTTAAAACTTTGCAGGAAAACATCACTTTGGTAGCGGCATCAACCTGCTCTCTGATCTTAGCAATGGAAGAACTTCTTGAAATAAGACGCCAGGGTTATCTCTGCACCTCAGTCTCTTCCATCAAGCTCTCTGTGTATTGCAATCCAACTTCTGCCTCCTCCAATGCTGAGAGATGGGTTCTTTAAGGCCAACAGAAAAACAGAAATGTCCCAAACGGCAAATGTAGGCCTCAAGGGATCCTCCTGCCTCAGCCTCCTGAGTAGCTTTCTTGTTTTTCACTGCATTTTTTTTTGGTACTATTCAAACATTCACTTCAGCATCATATGCAAGATTGGTTTATTTATAGAAAATGGAAACAATACAGCTCTGAGTGAAGGTACCTGAGTAGGAAGCCTGAAGGTGCCACTGTGTGACTGAATGAATTATAAAATGTCTCTTGACTGGGTGCAGTGGCTCACACCTGTAATCCCAGCATTTTGGGAGGCCAAGGTGGGAGGATTGCTTGAGTTCAGGAGTTCGAGACCAGCCTGGGCAACACAGCGAGATCTCATCTCTACAAAAAATTTAAAAATTAGCCAGGCATAGTGGCATGCACCTGTAGTATCAGCTACTCAGGAGGCTGAGGCGGAAGAATCACCTGAACCCAGGAGGCTGAGGCTGTGGTGAGCTGTGATCCGTGCCGCTGCACTCCAGCCTGGGCAGCAGAGTGAGACCCCGACTCAAAAAATAAAATAAAGTCTCTCACTATCAGTCACTGCTACCACAAAATGGAAGTGATACTAACCATTTTGCAAAATCGTTGTAGCACCTTAAAGAAGATGCTGAGCGGGGTGCAGTGGCTCATGCTGGTAATCCCAGCACTTTGGGAAGCAGAGGTGAGAGGATTGCCTGAGTCCAGGGGTTCGAGACCAGACTGGGAAACTTAGTGAGATCTCATCTCTACAATTAAAAACAAAAAAAAGACAGTCATGGTGGCGCACACCTGTGGTTCCAGTTACTTGGAAGGCTGAGGTGGAAGGCTCAACTGAGCCCAGCGGGACGAGGCTGCGGTGGCCGTGAGCGTGCCACTGCCCTCCAGCCTGGGTGACAGAGTGAGACTCCAACATACACACGCACAAAAGATATCATATATAAGTATTTACCCTAGCAGAGCACTAGCTCATAGAACTGTTCAATAAATGAAGCTCCTATTATTATTATTCAAGGTATATTTTTCCGTATCTTCCAAGTCAAGAATTCTTTTTTTTCAAAATTTTAGATTCAGGGAGTACATGATCATAGGAACATCTTAAGCCTCACACTCCTGACCCTTTTTCTGTATTTTGCTCTCACTGGCCTCTCCCTCTTTCCTGCGACTTCTTCCTTCTTGATGGCTCTCACTGCCTCCTCGTCTTCCTCCTACCTGCTGACTGCTCCTTGTGAGTGGCTTTTCCTGGTTGCTCTTAGTGGGACCCTCAATGTAAGCCTCTTCCCAGAGTTCTTACTTAGCTCTCTTCTTTTAGACTCTGGCTGGACACAGTGGTTCATGCCTGTGATCCCAGCACTTTGAGAGGCTGAGACAGGAAGACCGCTTGAGGCCAGGAGTTCAAGACCAGCGTGGGCAACATAGCAAGACTCTATCTCTACCAAAAAAAAAAAATTAGCTTGGCTTGGTAGTGTACGTAGAGTCCCAGCTACTCGGGAGGCCGAAACAGGAGGATCCCTTGAGGCCAGAAATTCAAGATTACAGTGAGCTGTGATTGTACCACTGCACTCCAGCCTAGACAAGTGAGACTGTGTCTCAAAAAATAAAAAAAAATTAAAAAAAAAAATAAGAAGGCTTTTCAGCACAACACCTGTCCGCAGGAAATGACAAGAAGACAGGGTTATCACAAAGTGCCAAGACAACACACTGCCCTCTGCCTGCATCCTGAGGGCTCTGAAGTCAGTAGTTCAAGACCAGCCTGGGCAGCATAGCCAGATCCTGTCCCTACAAAGAATAACAATTTACAAATTTGCCAAGTGTGTTGGTGCACGCCTGTTGTCCCAGCTACCCAGGAGGCTGAGGTGGGAGGATTGCTTGAGTCCAAGAGTTAGAGGCTGCAGCGAGCTATGATCATTCCACTGCACTCAAGCCTAGGTGACAGAGTGAGACCCTGTCTCTAAAAATGATAACAATAATAATGTTTTTTAAAGCCTATCTTCACATCTGCATTCATATGGACTTCCTGAAGCAGAACCTGCTTTGAGGACCTAGACCACACAGTCACATGGCCCATGTCCTTGGTTTAATGTTCTGTTGTCGGTCATCTTGTAATGCTTAATACATTTTGAACAAGGACCCCATATTTTAATTTACAGTGAGCACCTCAAATTGTGCAGCTGATCCTGCCTCCAGGCACCTAGAACTCTGGTACTGTCAAAAAAGGACTTAGGCAAGTGACTTCATTTCTCTGTCTCCATTTTCCTGGGTTATCAGCAGACTTCTACAAACTCGCGATTGGAAAGCATAATCAAAAACACAAGCAGCAGAGACTCCACACATTCTGATTAGGCTCATTCTTGTTTCTCCTCTCTCCTGCCTTGAGCTGGTTTTCTCTTGTCCAACTCAGTTAAAGTGATTACCAGTCTCCTCGTCAAGATTCCAACTCGTAATCTTGTAATTGTTGGTTTCTCCCATGCACACGCTGCCCAGCCAATCAGTCATCAGTCCCTCTTTCGTCTGCATTTGAAATGTTTATTAAACCTTTCCCTTTCTTACTGCTCTGCAACCACTGTGCAGACATAGCTTACACGGACGGTTGCAATAGCTTTGTAATTAATCGTCATGTCTCCTTTATCTTCTCTCTCTCTCTCTTTTTATTTTCTCCCCAAAATAGAGAAATTTGATCCAGCAGCTGAGATTAAGTCAAACTGGTCCAACAGGAATTTATGCCAATGCCCATTTGTCCTTGAGGATGGAACACGCTTCTTTGAAAAAGGGTAGGAAAATAAAACCAACATTCGTGCCTCATTGCATGCCAAGCTCTAGACACACGCTTTTGAATTTAATCATCACAAGGAACCTACTCAGTAGCTATTGTTAGCCTTCTTTTTACGGAGGGAAAACCAAGGATCAGAGAGATGATCTGACTTGGACAACATTTGAGGAACAGAGCTGGATCCATACCTAGATCTCTCAGACTCGAAAGGATGTGTTTTCCATACAAAAGGCATCAGTGGGAAAACTGGTGGAATCAAAACAGGACCTGTCATTTAGTTAATAGTAATGAACCAATGTTAGTTGGTTTTGATCACTGTACAACAGTTATGGAAGCTATTAACAGTAGAGAAAGCTGGGTGCAAGTTGTACAGGAACTCTGCACTATTTTTGTGCCTTATTATTCCAAAATAATTTTTTTTTTCCAGTCAGGATCTCACTCTGTCCCCCAGGCTGGAGTACAATGGCATGATCACAGCTCACCACAGCCTCGACTTTCTGTGCTCAGGCGATCCTCCTGCTTCAGCCTCCCAAGTAGCTGGGACTACAGACACGCGCCCTCATGCCTGACTAATTTTTTTATTTTTGTAGAGATGAGGTTGCTGTGTTGCCCAGGCTTGTCTCTTCCTGCTTCGGTCTCTCAAAATGCTGGGATTACAGCATGAACCACCATGCCTAGCCTTTTGGGCCTTATTTTTAACCCTAAAATTATTTTAAAATAAAAAATTATGAAACTATGGACTTTGGGAAAGAATGATGTGTCAGTGTGAGTTTATCAATCGTAACAATGTGGCCCAGTGCAGTGGCTCACGCCTGTAATCCCAACACTTTGGGAGGTAGAGGCGAGAGGGTTGCCTGAGCCTAGGGGTTCGAGACCAGCCTGGGCAACTTGGCGAGACTTTGTCTCTACAATACATCAACAAATTAGTCGGGCGTGGTGGCACATCAAGTAGTTCCAGCTGCTTGGAAGACTGAGGCGTAAGGATCGCCTGAGCCCAGCAGATGGAGGCTGTGGTGAGTGTGAGTGTGCCACTGTACTCCAGCCTGGGCGACAGACTCCGACTCAAAAAAAAAAGTAGAAATGTCCCACTCTGGGGGGTAGGCCTTGCCTGTGGAAGGGGAGAGGGGGGTGTATAGGGAATCTCTGTACCTTCTGTTAAGTTTTGCTTTAAACTCTCAAAAATAAAGTTCAAAACTGCTGTAAAAAATAAAGTCCATTGGAAAAAAAAGGAACAACCTGCTTTCTCCATTACTGTGTGTCTTTCACTGAACATCATGGCCTTATTTTCCAGAACAATTCCCAGGTGCACACTCGTGTGCACACCCACAATGTGCTCAACAAACTCCACGGGGAATCTTGTGCCGTCCGTCAATCCAGCCACAACCAGGCTCTGCTTCCAGACATCAGTCGGAAGAGTGAAAGAAGCGAATTCGTAACGGGGTGCATGAGTTATGCTCGTCGTTGTGTTCCTCCAGTTGTCCCTCCGTCCTGGCTACAGAAATGCAACGGTGTGACTCCCAGGGTATACACTGCAAAACGCTGCCCCCCCTACAACTCCCCTCCTCGCCTGTATCCTCCCCTCCCTCTCTGGGTTGGCGTTGTAACCTTGATGATCCAGCCAAATGAGTTATTTGAGATGGAAACGTTAATTTATTTGAGCAGATGGGTGTCAGCGCTGCTCTGTAAAAAGGTGGCGGTATGCCGTATTGGCCCGGAGTGGGACAGATGAAGTCCTGGCTGTGTCGCTGAATCACCGAGTGTGAACGGAATCATATGTTAACGGCACTAAGGGAAATGCCTGTTTAAGCCGGGCCCTTCCAGGAAACAAATCATTACCCCCCGATTTTTGTTTTAAAACTGGATTTTCACATCTCTGGTTTGCTGAGGGTCTGAGAAACCTGAAAGTCATTATTTCTCAAAGTGTGGTCCAATGACCACCCTCCTCGGCGTCACTCCAAGGGCTTATTAAAAACGCAGATTTGGGGGACCCACCCCCTCCCCCGGACCTACAAGCTCCCACTCTCAGGGGTGCAGGCATGGGGGAATCCGCAATTTTAACAAGCTCCCTGGGGAACTGTCACACGCACTAACATGGGGGCCCTCCCCCGTCACTGAAACGGTGCTGTCAAACTGCCCAGGAAAACCTTTTCAAAACAAAATAAAGCCAAAAAACCTTGGGATTTGGGGTGGGATTCTGTGTTGTTGTTGTTTCTTTCTTCCTTCCTACTGCCCTCTACTTTTTTGGATTTCGTGCAAAAAAAAAAAAAAAAAGGCCCCTTTGGCGATTAGAAATAAATAAATAAAAAGGTAGCACAAAGAGATGATTTGTGCACTAGAAGCAAAAGACAGTGTGGAAATTTCAGGAATTTCCAAGAAAAGGAGTCTTACTAAGTCTCCCTGTCCTTGGCAACTGAACTTGGACTAGCTTCCACACCCCCCTTCCCCTCCCCTCCCGGCCAGTCGCCTTCTCTAAGTGTTACAACCAATTTTCTCTTGAATACGTGTAGTGAGGAAGCCTCAATGACTTCCCAAGGGACCTTACTTACAGGGAAGAAGCACCACGGGAAGATTTATGAAACGCCTGTAAAATATGTGTGTAGAAACTCACGACATTTTGATCACTACCAAGGAAGAAAAAAAAAAAAAACACCGGACAGTTTCTGACTAGTCAGTTTCATGAGTATTTTTTATGGGTTTTTAAAATTAATTAATCTTTTCCCCCCTTTGTTAGGAATTCTTGGCACAGACACCAGCCCCGGAGAAGGGAAACATTGCCCACGGGCTCCACGTCCAAACTGTCAGGTTTTCAATCCCAAATCTCTGGAGGCGAGGCCAGATTTCATGCCCTTCCCCTGAAGTGGGGGAGTCTTGTCAGTGCTGAGAGGAGGGAGGTATTATTAGTGGGACTGCCACCGCTGCCGCCACTCACAGCCTTGGTACCACTGGCAAGCGCCATATGGTCCCAGACAGCCTTTTCCCCTGGCCGTCTCCGCACCAAGAGCCATTTTCAGGATGGGAAAGAGGCTGCGATGATGGGCCCGGCCTGTCCACCTCCAGCACCCTTGGCCAGCACTGGGAGCATCGGTGACGTATCTGGTTTTTCTCAGCCTCACGGGTTCCAGTCGTTCCCTCAGGAGTTTGCAGCCCAAGACAATAAACCAAATGGAATTTCCCGGCTGTAAGAGGGAGATTTGGACTCTGTATCCTGCTTTTGTCACCAATTCATCTTGGGATCCTTCTGGGTCTCTGTTTCTTCATCTGTAAAATGAAAATCCAGGAAATCTGCTTTGAAAGAGAGTTGTGAAGATTAAAGATAATTTGTAAACCGGTAGCTCTTGGCTGGCCACGGTGGCTCACGCCTGTTATCCCAGTACTTTGGGAGGTGAGGCAGAAAGATCACTTGAGCTCGGGAGTTCAAGACCAGTCTTGGCAACATAATGAGGGTTTGTCTCTACAAAAAATAAACAAAATTAGCCGGGTGTGGTGACACGTGCCTGTAGTCCCAGCTACTCAGGAGGCTGAGGCAAGAGGTCGAGGCTACAGTGAGTGGTGATTGTGCCTCTGCACTCCAGCCTGGGTGACCGAGTGAGACCCCGACTCAAAATGAAACAAAACGCAACAAAACAACCCAGTAGTTCTCAACTGGGAGCAACTTTGCCCCATCTGCTCTCACTCCCCCGTGTCCCAGGGGGACATTTGGCAATGTCTGGAGACAGTTCTGGTTGTTATAACTTAGAGGAAACGGCTACTAGTGGCACTTAGTGTGTAGGAGCCAGGGATGCCGTCCAACATCCTAGAACGCACAAGACAGCCCCACACCAAGAATCATCCAGTCCAAATGTCAACAGTGCTGAGGTTGATTTGAAACCCTGATATAAAGTGCCTGGCCAACGGTCAGAGACCAGAGTGATGAAAACGAAGAGGGGGTGTGGGAAAAAGAATACAGTAAGTGTATACAGTAAACCTATAATTAGCAGATCCAAGAGCACGGGTAGCTGCTTCCTGGAATGCCTCAAAGGATTCTAAGTCTGCAAATAAGCTCAGCTAGACAGTGTCATGATTGATTAGTGATGTCTGCCATGGGCACGGCAGGGGGAAGAGGCAGCGTGAGTGCAGTGTATTTTCTGACCCTGGACGGTATGACGTCTAGCATCTGTTTCTTCTCTGACATTCTGTGATTCTATTGCTGTGATTCTGTGAGTCTATCTTCAAAGTTCTGGAGTCAGCATTATTTACAGAATATTTAAGCAGCCCTGGCTCCTGCAGCCTTGCTTGGCAGGGCAGGCTGGTGAGCTGAGATACAGGAAGACACAGCCGGCTCTGTGCGAGGCAAAATAGATAGTGGCTGATGGGATGTGATGCGGGTGACGTGGTGACTCCCCATGGACCCCCCAGAATCTGCCCCATCTCTCACGAGCTAAAATTTTTACCATTTGAGTCACTCCATTGGATTAAAACACTGTTTCCAGGAGACCTTTGTTTAAATGCACAAATATTACCTAGGAGGGATCAGCATGGAATCCGTCCTGACGTGTTAATCTGCTAAACCAGCTGTAGCTCAGCAGAATAGAACTGAGAGAGAACGGGACAAAGGAAGGAGGTCTTTTTGAGAGCAAGGGAGGAGATTGGGGGAGAGTGTGGACGACAGGGCCAGCGTCCTTGCCTTGTACAACTCCAGGAGGTGCTATTCACACGGAATTAGAGTGATCCGCTCACCTTGGGACTTCAGTCATTTTAAAATTGAAGATCCCACCCAGAAACCCTCTCTGTCCTCAGCAAATCTGGAAGCTGGCCACCCTACCTCTAGGCCACTTAGAAGGCCAGACACGGCGGTGCATGGCTATAATCTCCACACTTTGGGAGGCTGAGGTGGGAGGATTGCTTGAGGCCAGTTCAAGACCAGCCTGGGCAATATGGTGAGGTCCTATCTCGATTTTTTTTTAAAGCCCACGTGATATGGGAGGAGCTTTGTAGTCCTCACTGTCACTTGCCCCTCACGCTGCTACCTGAAGTCTCTTTCTGGACATGTCCCTCCCCTGCTCATGAATCCTCTGTGGCTCCCTAGGACCCACTGAATTGGGTTGGCAGGTCTTTTGTTTGGTGTTCAAGTTGGCCCCAGCCCTGCCTCACCGGATCCATCTCTCTCTAGCTGACTCACCTGAATGGGTCGCCATATCTGGGACTCACTATGCATGCTCCTATGCCCCCCGGGTGACAATAGGAGCTTCCTAGAAGGAAAGCTCACCTCTTGGAGTATGTTCTACTTGTGCCAGTAGCAAAGGAGTTAATTAGCTCAACCTTTGTGTTGTCAAACTCACCCAGGGCAGCTGCCAGTGAGTGAGTGGGGGCTTGGATCCGACTACCGCTTGGTGTCAGGAGAGACTCCCTTTGTCCCAGAAAGCCCCAGGGACCCTTGGAGGAGGAGGGCAAAGCCGCCAGGCACAGGCAACCACTCTAAGTGAAATAGAGACTCCCTTCCTTCCTTCTCTTCTACACTCTTTAAATTGTTCAGAGCAGTTTCACGTATCCGACTTGACAGATCTCCTCCGTATCGGTGAGTCATAGGTAAGATGGATGCCATGTCCACTTGGTGGGTGGAAAAACGAGGTGCAGGTCTGTACTCAAAAAGGAGAGGTTCTTGGATAAGGAGGAACAGACCCAAGAACATTTAGTGTCTCACAGCATGGGGTGGCTGAAGTGTAACTCATCAAAGACTTCTGGCCTATGTCCTATGAAGTTTTCAGTTAGATCTTGATGAAATGTGCAGGCACTGTGTTCGTCTCATGATGATTATAGCTCGGGTTGCCTCTATAATTCTACGAGGGGGAACCTCAAAAAACCTGGAATTTATTTATAAAAAATTGTGGATTTATCCTTACATGTTCCAACTTCAATCACCTTCAAAGGATTCTTCTTTTGATGCAATGCACTGATTGAGACTCTTTTTCCACTGCTCCAAACAGTTTTTGAACCCGTCGGTTTCGATGCCTTTTAGTGTTTCTGCCATTTTTTGTTTCACCTCTTCCACATCGGCAAAAAGTTTTCCTTTGAGGACCTTTCTCAACGGGGAAACAAGCAAACAAAAAAGACGCTTGGGGTGAGACTGGGTGAATAGGGAGAGTGGGACATGGGGTTGCGCCATTTTTGGTCAAAAACTGCTGAACACTCAGTGCAGTGTGGGCAGGTGCGCTGGTAAGTCGCCCGTCATGAAATGGATAAACACATTGAAAAAAAAATCTCAAAAGAAAAAAAAAAATTCACTGAGGCTGAACACAGCCGCTCACACCAATGCTAGCTGGTCCACTGCTGCCAGTGGGTTCTTAGAACATACCTAGTGAAGGAAGCCTGTACTACAAGGGGTCTGCTCTCCAAAAAAAAGTGAATTCCAGGTTTTTTTGGGTCCCCCCCATATACTTTCTGCCCGCAGGTCCTTTTGCTTAGTTCTTAATGCCCCCTCTCTCATTTCAATTGTCTTAGCAGACCTTTGAGGGATGCCCTTTGAGGTATGGTTACTAGTACTGTCCGCAAATACATGTGAGGACACAGAGTTCAGAGGGGAAAAGCTACTTGCTCAAAAGTCACTCAGCCCGTGAATGGGGGCTGGGGTGTAAGAACTCCAAGTTTACATTCTTTTTTTTTTTTTTTGAGTTGGAGTCTCACTCAGTCGCCACTGCAGCCTCGACCCGCTGAGCTCCGGCGATCCTTCCGCCTCACCTTCCAAATAGCTGGAACTACAGGTGCACGCTACCACGCCTGGCTAATTTTTTGATTTATCGTAGAGATGAAGTCTTGCCAAGTTGCCCAGGCAGGTCTTGAACCCACGGGCTCAGGCAATTCACTCACCTCAGCCTCCCGAAGCACGGGATTACAGGCTGAGCCACCGAGCCCAGCTCAAGTTTACACTCTTTTACTGTTATGCTGAGGCTTGTTGTGTGCATGCCTGTGGTCTCCCTTCTTGGAGTTTACATTCTTCTTTTCATTTTTATTATTATTATTTTTTTGAGTTGGAGTCTTACTCTGTCACCCAGGTTGGAGAGCGGTGGCACGCTCCTGGCCACCGCAGCCACGACCTGCTGGGCTCAGGCGATCCTTCTACCTCAGCCTTCCAAGTAGCTGGAACTACTGGTGTGCACCACCACACCTGGCTAATTTTAAAATTTATTATAGAGATTAGTTCTCACCAAGTTGCCCAGGCTGGTCTTGAACCTGTGGGCTCAGGCAATCCTCTCACCTCTGCCTCCCAAAGTGCTAGGATTATAGGTGTGAGCCACCACACCTGGCCACATTCTTTAAAAATAAAATTTTTTTTCGTAGAGGCTGAGTGCAATGGCTCATGCCTGTAATCCCAGCACTTTGGGAGGCCGAGGCAGAAGGATTGCTGGAGGCCAAGAGTTGGAGATCAGCCTGGGAAAGACAGAGAGAGAGAGAGAGAGAGAGAGAGAGAGAGAGAGAGAGAGAGAGAGAGAGAGACTTGTTAGGTTTCCCAGGCTGGTCTTAAACCCCTGGCCTCAAGCGATCTTCCCATCTTGGCCTCCCAAAGCGCTGAAATTACAGGTACCAGCCACTGAGCCCAGCCAGAGTTTTCATTCTATACAAAGATAAATATGCCACTTTTCTGAGGTCTGGCCTTTGCCTCTAAGACCCTCCAAGCTGTTCCTCCTCAACGAGCAACACTCCAAATTGGAGAGGAAGCATGCAGGTGTTGATTCAGCATCTACTATGGGGCGGGCACATGCATACCCGTTTTCCATCCCACCAGGCAAAGAAGTTGCAGCGGGTATCGGAGAAATTGAGGCTCATTGGCTTGACGTGGTTGGCCAGAGCTGGCATAGCTGTTTTGTGGGGAGTGGAGCCCTGGCCTTGAACGTCTGACTTACTTTTTCTGCCAGCGGGCTCTGGCTCTCCCAGAGGACAAGGGAGGGAAGACTTTGCCATGAGGCTTCAGGTCACATAGCTAGAGAAGTAGCTAGTTCTCTTGCGGCTTGATACATGATCTTTAGCCCAAAACCTCAGGACAGGAGCCAGAAAGCCACTCTCCCACCCATTTTGGGACCAGGGAGGTAAGAGCAGGACCCGGGGCCTGGGTCCCAGCAGAGTCCCGCTGCCCACGACAGGCAGCAGGTGGCGCCATGGCCCCGGATTAACTAGGACAGCGGGAAGGTGGAAAGGAGGGTGGGTGGACTCTAGGAAGAAAAACTAGTGGAAAACAAGGCTTTAAAAGAAGAACAATTTGTTCCAAAACATTTGCCTTGTAACGGGGTCATCTATAAATTCTGGGATTTCCTGTTTGCCTCGGGACAGGCAGGCAGACCGGCCGGCGGGCAGGCTGCTGTCTTCCCTGCAGTCTGGAAGAATCATTCCAAGCCCAGCTCCCAAGCTCTGGCCTCCCCTGGCCCAGATTGGCTCTGAAATTTCCCAGCTTTTGTGCCCGTAAGCAGGATCCTGTGACAGCAGTCTCCCTGAGCTGTGCTCCAGTTTCCACTGGGCTTGGAGGAGGGGTGAGATCATGGTCATTTTTAAAGGAGAACCTGCCTTCGTGATCTGCCTGTACTCTCTTCTGAGTCAGGCTTCTTTCAAGGCAATCAAATAAGTGGAAACAATGCAGGGAGAAAAGGTCAATTTGGGGATGGAAAAGAGAGAAAGAGTTGGGAAAAGCTCTTTTTACCAGCCCAATAGAACTTGAACCAAGAGCAAAGCCCAAAGCCTAGTACTGGCCGTTTGATTAAGAGATGTCGCCCAGTGCGGTGGCTCACCCCTGTAATCCCAGCACTTTGGGATGCCAAGACAGGAGGACTGCTTGAGCCCCCCCTCAAAATTAGCCAAGTATGGTGGCACAGGCCTGTAGTCCCAGCTACTAAGAAGGCCGAGATGGAAGCTTGAGCCTAGGAGGTTGAGACATGATCGCACCACTGCACTCCAGCCTGGGCAACACATTGAGACCTTGACTCAATAGAGAGAGAGAGAGAGAGAGAGAAATGTCACCCAGTATTGCTCTATCCAAATCACTTTCTCTGGGGCTTTGAGCAGCCTGGTGTGGTGGAGAGGGCAGGGGCCTTCGGAATTGTGTGACCTTGAACAAGCCATTGAATATCTTTGACTGTCAGTTTCCTGCTCTGATAAGTGGTGAACAGTAATTAATACCTGCTATGCCGGGAAGTTGTAAGGCTCATGGATCACCTGTGTCAAGGACTTGGGTGTACCAGCCATGCAACATAACAAGGTCACTGTTCTCTCTTGACTTACGTTCCTGTGAGGTCCAACAGGCCATCCTAGAGCAAATACATAATAAGATTCATCAGGACCTTACAGGAAAGATTCTTTTATAAGCTCGCAATGTTTCTCTGTGTCTCTGCAGGAAAAGTCACAAGGAAAATATTGCCAATCAGTCAGGATAACGTTTAGAATTATGTTTTCTCAGCCAGACACGGCAACTCGTGCCTGTAATCCCAGCACTTTGGGAGGCAGAGATCAGAGGATTGCTTGAACCTAGGAATTCAAGCCTAGCCTGGGCTTGACCTGTCTCTACAAAAAAATAAAAATAAATAAGCCAGGCATGGTGGCACGCATCTGCAGTCCCAACTACTCCAGAGGCTGAGGTGGAAGTTGCTTGAGCCCAGAAAGTTGAGGCTGCAGTGAGCTATGATCACACCATCATCCTCCAACCTGGGTGACATGTATGTGTGTGTGTGTGTGTGTGTGTGTGTATATATGTTTTCCCTTTACAAGGAGAACCAAGGTCAGAAGTTTAATTTGAATCTGGTTTCTGGTGGGAGTAAGGACTATAGGTCCTGGTTGAATCACAACGTTGCTGGGTGACGTGGGATGAGACACATCTCCCTGGGCCTCTGTTTCCTTATCTGTACAAGAGTGCTGGGAGATCAGGAATTGCCAACTCGGTGTCTACAGGGGCCAAACATAAGATAAGGGAATAAAGAGGGGAGATAGGCCAGGGTGCAGCCGCCTCTCAGCTCCAGCTGCTCGTGGTCTGGGAGGAACTGGGCCAGCATCACCAGATGTTGAAGAAGCTGGGAATCTGGAGTTTTATGAGAAATGGTCCAAGCTATAAAATAATGCAGGTCAAACAAAACAGGTCTGTGGACGACATCTGGTTCTCAGGCCTAGAAGATTCCTGAACTCTATAGGATTGTAAGTTCAGGGATCCCTGGAGACACTGACTCTCTCGCTCTTCTATGACGCCCAAGTCCTGGCCTTTGCTCAATGCCCTTAACCTCTCTGTCCTCAGGTCCCTCTCTAGTGCCATCGATTCAGGGACCCCATTCCTGACCCCTTCTGCCTATAAGCTCGAGCAAAAACTCCTTTCTCTGTGCTCGTATAGTACCACGTAGGTACCTATCTCACAGGACTTAGGACACTTTATCTCAATCGTCTATTAGCATGAGTGTCTAGAGATTGGAACCTGGCCATCTCCAGCCCAGTGCCTGGTACATAGTAGGCTCCTGGTCTTTGTTGAATAAAAAAATGGATGAACCAATTAAAAGGTTTAATTCATTTTATTGGTTTTATTTTTTTCTCAGTGACAATAATAGCTTTATTTTTTCTAATTATATGTCTTTTACGTTGATTATAAAAACTTTCAAATAATCCAGAAAAGAACTCTGGTAGCTTTGTTTTCTAACATGCTCAGTGTGAAAAATTTTATCAATACAGAAAAAGAAAAGAAAAAAAAACTCACCAAAAATCATCACCATGGTTAGCATTTTGATATGCTTGATGTGTTCCCTCTCTTTTAAAAATTTTTTTGTGTATCTACATATTAAAAATCAATGACATATTGTGTATAAAATTTCATATTGTACTTCTTTTGTGAACATTACATTTTAAGTGTTTTCAAAAGTCATTTAATATTTTATTAAAAATTCATTTTTAGCCAGGCTCGGTGGCTCAGCCTATAATCCCAGCACTTTGGGAGGCCGAGATGAATGGATTGCCTGAGCCTGTGGGTTTGAGACCCACCTGGGTAACTTGGCGAAACCTCATCTCTACAATAAATAAATAAATAATTAACTGGTCATGGTAGCGCACACCTGTAGTTCCAGCTACTTGGAAGGCTGAGGCAGAAGGATCACCGGAGCCCAGCAGGTCGAGGCTGTGGTGGCCGGGAGCATGCCACTGCACTCTAGTCTGGGCAACAGACTCCAACTCAAAAAAAAAAATTCATTTTGATTGATTATATAATAATCCATTGTGTAAGTGTTTCACACTTAAGTTATCTAATCACTGAAGGGAATTCTTCACAGGGCCAAGCATCTGGTAGGCACTCAATAACTATGTGCTGAATGAATGAATGATTGGATGAATGGATGAATGGATGGATACAGTGATGGATGTTGCCTTGATCATAAGTCATTTGAATGAAGAGGGGTCATTTTCCTTTTTTGTTTTTTGCTAATATAAATAGCACTGCAATACATTTTTTTGCACCTAAACATTTGATCACATCTCTGATTATTTCTTTAGAAAAATTTCCTAAAAGTAGCATTAATGGGTCAAAGGGTATAGCTTAACTGATACCCATGTCATAAATTGCCAAATTGTTATAGAGAAAGGTTGTACTAATTAATACTCCCATAAATACTATATTGGTGTCTCTCTTTCTGAACACTTTGCAAGCTGTTTTTTTTTATTTAAAAAACTTTGCTAATTTGATATCTGTTCACTTAAACTTGCATTTCTTTGGTTACCAGTGACTTTGAACTTTTTTCCACATGATTCTTGAAGGTGTCTGAAATTCTGATGATAGAAATTTGTGTACCTGTGTCAGCTGGGTGGGGAATAGGGTTGGGCTAGAGACACTTTCAGCCAAAGACTATTTTGTTAGTATCCTTTAGATCAGTGATCCCTAACCTTTTTGGCAAGAGGGACCAGTTTCATGAAAACAATTTTTCCATGGACCGGGCAGAGGAGGTGGTGGTGTGGTGTTTTCAGTATGATTCAAGCATATCACATTTATTGTGCTTATTGGTGGTGTCATTACATTCTCATAAGGAGCATGCATCCTAGATCCCTCCCATGCACAGTTCACAATAGGACTCACACTCCTCTGAGAATCTAATGCCACCACTGATCTCACAGCAGAAGGAGCTCAGGTGGTAATGTGGGCGATGGGGAGCAGCTGTAAGTACAGATGAAGCTTATGCTTGCTCGCCTATGCTACTTACCTTCTGCCATGTGGCCCAGTTTCTAAGAGGTCATGGAAACTGGGGACCACTGAAGTTTAGATCATAACAAGCTTCAATTTTGTTCATGAAAACACCTACCCGCACCTCCAGTGATCAGATACTATGCCTGGTGCATGCATATTTTTTCTTCTGACAACTCTACAAAGTAGACACTACTTAAATTTAGAGTCTTAGCTCTGTCTGATCCAGAACATTGATCCCTATGCTATACTGTCTCTCAGTTCTGAAACTTATCCTGAAATGCAAAAGGCTCGTCGTCAGTAAGATCATCCACCCATTCACCCACCCATCCATCCATCCACTTATTCACCCACCCACCCATCCATCCACCCACCCATCCATCCATCCATTCACCCATCCATCCATCCAGTTATTCACCCACCCACCCATTCAGTCATCCACCCACCCATCCATCCATCCACCTGTCCATCCATCCACTTATTCACCCACCCACCCATTCAGTCATCCAACCATCCATCCATCCATCCATCCATCCATCCACCCGTCCATCCATCCACTTATTCACCCACCCACCCAACCAGTCATCTAACCATCCATCCATCCATCCACCCGTTCATCCATCCACTTATTCACCCACCCACCCATCCATCCATCCATCCACCCACCCGTTCATCCATCCACTTATTCACCCACCCACCCATCCAGTCATCCAACCACCCATCCATCCTCCCATATGCTCACCCATCCACTTTCCCACCCATCCACACACCAGCCACTCATCCATCCAACTATTCATTCATCCATTCGTCCACCCACCCACTGTCCACCCACTCATCTGCCTACCTGTCCACCTGCCCACTCACCCACCCATCATTCAGCAAGCAACTATAGAGGACTTACCACACGTGTGTACCTTGTCTTGGCTGAGCCCAGACCAGCTCTGTGGTTCCTACTTAGGGTGGTTCCTCCAGGGGACAGTGGCATGTGGAAGGCTCGTAAAGAGGGCCTGGAGATGGGTCCAGAACGTAGGCTCAGGATTCCTGGACAACCACTATTGGGACCTTTAGCAAGGATTGCAACATATTTGGCCAGGGTTAAGGGTACAGACTGTGGCTGGAAAACAGAGTTTTTCTCTGAACAAGTCAAACTAGCCTGTCTGGGATCAAATCCATGAGGGCTGGACAATCTGGTCCCAGCAAATTAAAACAACATGGGCACCAGCCAGCTACATTTTTGAAAACAGTGTTTTTGTTGTTTTAATCAAGGACACCCTTCCCACCCTCCATAACAGGCTCAGAATTGAAAAGCAGGAGAAGTTATAAGAAAATGAAACAATTCTTGCGTATCTGGCACCAACTCATTTTCCTCTGATCAGTTCCACGACTTCAGCACCTCGCCTTACCCTTCCATCCACAGGCTTGTGAGGAACAACGAGCTCATGCCAAGAGAGTGTCTTAAGTGACACAAGAGGAACGCCACTCTTTCCACGTGGGGCTGACACACACGATTGCATGCTCCCTGCAAGTGGAGGGTCCCACTTAGGGTCCTCCAGGATCTTGGTCCCTGTGGTGACGGCAGGTAGCCCAGGGCGCAGCGAGAGCCCCAGACTGGGCGTGTGTATTAACCACATCTCTTGGTTTCCATATTTGATGCTTTGACATCTTGGGGCCTTGCTGGTCCTGGGGGGACCGTCCTCCCCAGGGCTGGTGAATCCTAGAGGCTGTAAGGCATTCACCAGGGAGCATGCCTTTCAGCCCACTCAGAGCCCCAACACTCGACAGCCTCCTTTATTGCACTCTTGCTCTCTGTGCCGCTGTCCACCTGTCTTAATCACCCCAGGGCCAGGTACCAGACAACTGGGCACAGCTCCTAGGCCCTGGAGCCTGCTGAAATTGTTCAAATGAACCAGTCCTAAGCCCGCTGACCCTGCATTCTGTGTTTCTTCCAATGGACACCACAAGAAAGACTCCTGCCTATGCCTTTTCCTCCCTTCCTCTGCCTCCTGACCCATCCTGGTGCTGCCTCATAGGTGGCCCTGTGTGGCCAACTGTGCCTCGTCTCTAGGGATCCATGGATATAATAAACTTCTTCCTTCATGATGGTCATTTCCGTGTCTATTATCCTGATGAGACCAAATCTCAGGTGCTTGTAATTCTGTCTGTTATTTTTGTCTGGACAGAGGTAGGACACGCTTAGCTGCAGCTTCCTCCTTTTTTTCTTGAGTTGAAGTCTCACTCCATTGCCCAGACTGGAGTGCAGTGGCATGCTCCCGGCCACCGCAGCCTCGACCTCCTGGGCTCCGGCAATCCTTCCGCCTCAGCCTTCCAAGTAACCGGAACTACAGGCACATGCTACTCCACCTGGCTGATTTTTGATTTACCGTAGAGACAAGGTCTCACCAAATTGCCCGGGCGGGTCTCAAACCCACGGGCTCAGGCCTCCCAAAGTGCTGGGATGATAGGCTGAGCCACTGAGCCTGGCATGGCTCCTCTTTCTTATAGTGGAGTCAGGGACATCAGGGGGTTGTCAGAATTCAGTAGGTCACAGAAGTGACTTCCCTTCCTCAAGAAGCACCTCCCAAGCCCCTCTTTCCCTCCCTGTCATCGTTCCTTTTTAAATAACATTTATTTGCCTTTGAAACAACACATTCGTCTCTTTGCCAGCCTTGTCCTGATAGAAGGAAAGCTTTTGTTCACTGCTGAGCACCCAGGGACTAGAACAGCAGCCTAGCACATAGTAGGTGCTCATTTACTAGCCCTTAGGGAAGACCCACGAATGTGCCTGACCCTTAGATGTGAATTCTTACCACTTTTCTCCCGCCTCAGTCTTTTGAGGTCCCCTTGGGTTTGGCTGGTGCGCATTCGGGTCACTCTGTAGACTGGAAGCCGCTCAGGGAGGTTCTTGCCACTTTTGCGGGCCTATAAAGTGTCTACTTGTGGAGCGGAGGCTCCTTCTAAGGCCCTCGGAGCACTTCATAAACATTCACTTTGTAAATAGCATGCTTTGTGTGTGGCAGCCGGGGCTCGGTTTGCTGAAGGAAGATGACTGAGCGAAGCCAAACCTGTTCTGGGAAGGAGTGGAAAGTCTAAGCACAGTCAGAGACCTTAAGGGCCACTGGGCCATTTGCCCAGGGATGTCCAGCCAGAGGCTCAGGACGGCAGAGATTCCTGGAAGACAGGGGGGGTGGGGGAGGCCCTCCCCGCCCCCAGGAGCTCCTCCCTTTGCCACGAAGCCCCGTGCCCCGAAGCCGGTATTGTTTTGCTGCTTGGCAGAACTTCCTGAATCAAGTTAAGAAAGTTCCCTCTGCTGCCAGAAGGCTTCTCGCAGGAATCTATGGAGCCCCACTGAGAGGCCGTGAGTGAGGGGACCAGTGCTCCCTCATTCAACAGATCTGTTAGAGCATCCACTCTGACCCCGGTGCCGAGCGTGCAGGGGTGAGAAGAATGATGAGGGGACGGTGACTCTCGCAGAGGAAGAACTTGGCCCAGCCCAGACAGCACAAGGTCTGTGGGAGCCAGAAAGGAGGGTTGAGTCTGGACGGGCTTCTTGGAGAAGTCGTACTTCTACTGATTCCAGGAGTCTTTAAGTTGCAGCTTACAAAACCCCCACTCAAACAGGCTTAAGCCATACAGAAATGCATTGGATCACAGAAGGGGCAAATTCAGGAGCAGAGTGACTTCAGGCGCAACTGGATCAAGGGGCTTCAATGAGAACTCCATCTCTCGGTTCTGCCTCTCTCTGTGTCTTGGTCTCATTTTCTTAGGTCATAGGTAGGGTGTCCCCCACATGGTGGAAAGAATAAGAACCGGAAACCCTCTGCTCACATTCTGCTCCTCCCATTTATATGCTTGTTCAGCCAATATTTGCTGAGTGGTGAACAAGACGAGGTGTTACAGTTTAACTTAAATATGTGGCAAGGACACATGTACAAGAATATTCATTATGACATTGTTTGTACTAACCAGAGACTGGAAACAACTTAAATATCCACCAACAGAAGACTGACTTAGTAAATTATAAACGGTGGTGTCCCATGCACCATAGATTGAACCGCCCTTGAGAAGAATGAGTTAGGTGTCTACCGATGGTTTTCACTTGGAGACGACTTTATCCCCCAGGGAGCATCTGGCAACATCTGGAGACTTTTTTTAGTTGTCACAACTTGGGCGCGGGTGATACTGGCGTCCAGTGGGTAGAGACCAGGGATGTCGCTCAACACCCTACAGTGCACAGTGCTGCCCCCACAACACAGAATTATCCAGAACAAAACGTCAATGGTGCCAAGGCTGAGAGACCCTGATTTGTACCTATGGTTCAGACATCTGTAAAATATGTTAATTTTTTTTTAAACTGCAGAAAACCATAAATATATAGATTTCCATTTGTGCAAAACAAAAAGGATTTCTATCTATGGGCTTATATGTGTGTAGAGTTATATCTAGAAGAGTAAATAAGAAACAGGGACTGTGTCTTGCAGAGACCTTGGGGAGAGAGGTGTGGGAGAGAGATTTATGTTCACTGTACAGCTTTTTGAACTGTTTGCACATGTTTAAACAGCATGCCTGTATTCTTTAAAACGTTAAAATATCAAAAGTCTAAGCATTCAGCTGGGTTCTATTGTGGCTTTGAGTACAGCTGAATCTAGGTGCTCAACCAACGCCATCCTCTCTCTCTCTTTCTCTCTCTCTCTCACTGCCCCCTCTCCACATTCACTGCTTGTCCTCTTCCGAGTTCCCGCTCAGATGATTAGGTTGAGGGTGTCCCACCCAGCCACAGTTGGAAAAACTCTTAGAGATCATCAGATCCTAGGAGTCATTAAAGAAGTTGTGGAAACGCTGGATTAGATGCATTGAAATGGGTCTTTACTGGAGGACTTCCCAGAGCCTTTGATATGAGCATGTGCCTGGTGGATCTTGGAGGGGTATGGTGTGCAGAATTAACAGATATCCTTGACACCTGGATTAGTCTCCTAGGGTGGCAGTTATGAAGTACCACACACACTGGGGCACTGGGGAGGCTTGAAACTACAGAAATGTGTTGGCTCAAGTGGGACGTGGTGGTTCATGCCTGTAATCCTAGCACTTTGGGAGGCTGAGGCAAGAGGATTGCCTGAGCTCACAAATTCAAAACCAGACTTGACAACATGACAAGACCTCGTCTCAAAAAGAAAAAAAAGAAAAAAAATGTGTTGGTTCACAGTTCTGGAGGCCAGAATTTCAAGATCAAGATGTTGATGGTGCCATGCTCCCCTGAAACCCATAGAGGAAACCTTCCTTGCCTTGTGATGGCCAACAATTCTTGGCATTCTTGCTTGCAATGCCATCACTCCAATCTCTGTTTCATCGCTGTCACGTGGTGTTCTTCCTGTGTGTCTCAGTCTTCACATGGCCACCTCCTTACAAGGACGCCAGTCGCATTGGATTAGGGGCCCACTCTACTTCGGTATGACCTCATCTTAACTAATCACAATGATCTGACTTTCAAACAAGGTCACATTCTTAGGTATTGGAAGTTGAGACTTTCACATATCTCTTTTGTGGGGTGCAGTTCAACCCACAACAACGCCCAAGCATATGCATATACACACACACACAGTTTTATTCTTGTGTGTCCCAAAGGACTACTGCTCCGATTATGCTTCGAGAAATGTGATCTAATATAATTCCTTCACTTTACAATTGATGTGTCTGATGCCCAGAGAAGGGCAGGTCTAGCCCAAGATCACATGGCAGATTAGAGGTAGGGCTGGAACTAAAACTCAGGCCAACTGTCTCCCAACTGAGAGAATCAGTGAGCCCTGTCTGCCCTTGATAGGAGCCACTCTTTGTACATGAGGCAGTGACTGACTGGTGATTTAGATGGCATCCCTCAATTCATCCACCCCATCCATCCATCCATCCATCCATCCATTCATCCATCCACCCATCCCACCCACCACTCACTTACCATATCTCTCAACATGCAAGCAGAGTTACCTGGCAAAGCAATTGCTTTTCCTATAGACACAGTCCTCCTTGTCTATAGGAACAGACTTTTAAAAATATTTGGTTGTGGGTCCATGTGAACTCTATGTTTCTCTGGTACTTTCGTCACTCTGCTAGATACTTACTTTTCTGTCCTCTACCCACAGCTAGACTGTAAACCCTTGAGGGACCCTGGCTTATTTCTCTTTGTAGCCTTAGCACCTAGCAGAGTAGACACAGATGAGGCTTTTAATAACTGATCGGTGAATCAGAATCTCTCATAGGGCCAAGGATATGGAAGGTACTATATCAGTTTCTTGCTATTCCTATAGACACAGGCCTCCTTGTCTATAGGAATAGACTTTTTAAAATATTCGGAATGGTTGAATGGACGGATGAACAGATACAATGCATGGATGGATGGGTGGATGTATGAATGGATGGAGGGGTGGATGATGGATGGATGGATAGATGGATGACAAATGGACGGGTGGGTGGGTGGATGAATGTGTGGCTGGCTGACTGGATGAACAGATTGATGGATTGATGGATGGGTAGATGGGTAGATGGGTGGATGGATGAACGGGTGGATGAGCTGATATATGGATGCCTGGCTGGAGGAACTGGTTGATGGATGCTGTCTTGATCATTGCTCAGTCACAACCTCTTTGTTCCTTTGATAGGGCAAATGTCAAGGCTCCTTATCAAGGGCAAATACAGTTCACTTATGTCTCTCATTTTCTGGTGACCTGATTTCTGTGACACTCCCTACTCACTTTCTTTTACAATGCAGAGGATTTAATGCTCATTTGTCTAGTGAATTTCCATTCTGATTCTGCCGTTTAACATCAAGGAAAGTGATGAACTATGCTGCAGAGGACAAGGGTTCAGGTGTCTGCTCAGAAACAGAAGGAAGCAGTTAAGAAGTAAAAGCTGTGTGCCCCTCTCTCTTCCTGCAGGCTGGCTTTGTCCCCATGGTGGTGGAGATGGCTGGGCTAAGCCTTGAGTCCCATCCTTCCAGCTCTGTGGAGAAAGGGGGCTCTCTTACCGTGACTTGTACAAACCAGGAGGAGAAATCAAGAGCCCTACGTTGGCTGCTCTGCTGCTCTGAAGGCAGTTCTGCCTCAACTTCCCTAAATATGTTGCCCTTGAGACCCAAGCTCTCAGTTAGCCTCCCTTCTGATTGCAGTTGATCCCGTCAGGGTGAGTGTCCTTCTGCCCTCCTAAAGGGCTCCTCTCCCCACTTGCTGCACCTTCCAGCTTCCTAGGACGGGGTCAACACAGCAGTCCATCTCAGAGGGACATTTTTTTGAGAAGTCAGCACAGAGGGAACCACCTGCACTGGCAGGCAATGAGGTTATAGGTAGGGAGGCTCGCTGGGCAGGACCACTGAGTGCTGCAGACCCGCCATCTCCCTTAAGTGTCAGCCCTGGTGAGGTTAAGTTAAATAACTGACTGGATGCTGAGTAAAAACACTATTTCCTGCTATCTCTGCCACACTCTCCCTGGGGTTTAGCATCAGAACAGCAGCAAGCGTGCATTCAGCTCCCTTTCTGTGCCAGGCTTTGAGACCGCTGTTAATATCCCCACTTTATGGAAGAGAAGATGAAGCTCAGAGAGGGTGATGGAATTGTTCAGTTTTGTGCAGCCAGAAAGCGGCAGAGGCAAGACTCCAAGCCAGTGCTCTGTGCAAGTCCACAGCTGCCTCCGTGGGCTGGCACATGAGGCCATCACGCTCACTGTTGGTTGGTTTTGGAGTTTAATCAATGAAAACCTCACTTAGCTTTTTATTTTCCCTATCAACAATTCATGAACCATCCTAGCGTTAGAGAGGAAAAAATAGCTCCTGGAAACAAAGACCGATTCTAAAAAACTGGGACCGAGTCAACGTTAGCACTTGTGTGCCCTTTTGTTTTGGCTGCTGACATGTTAGGAATTGAGTAAAATCCACAGATCCCGAGAGAGGTGATTTAAGGATCTTGGGAGTACCCATCACCTAATTGCGTCCTGGTTTCCCAAGATTTCACCTAGAGACTGTCATATCTTTGAGCCTGAAATCCTTTTTGATTTTTCAAGAGACTTTAATTAAAATGACAGTACCTCTGAGAGTGGGCTTATGAAGCTTGAAGCCCAGGCATTAGCTACAGGCTTAAGCAAGGAAGAAGAGTACAGCCTTGGGGAAGAGGCAGATGACACAAGGTAGGCAAAAAACTGGTGTGGGGACCATCAAGTGAGGACCTACTTGGCCTCCATCATAATTTCACATAGGACCAGCTTGAAAGGGAGAATATCTTTGAGAGGCGGAGGTGAGAGGACTGCCTGAGCCCAGGGGTTTGAGACCAGCCTGGGCAACATGGCGGGACCATGTCTCTACAATAAATCAAAAAATTAGCCAGGTGTGGTGGCACACACTTGTAGTTCCAGCTACTTAGAAGGCTGAGGTGGAAGAATCACCTGAGTCCAGCAGGTCGAGGTTGTGGTGGTCGTTAAGTGTACCACTGTACTCTAGCCTGGCTGACAGTGAGACTCTGACTCAAAAAAAAAAAGAAAAGAAAAGGAGAATATTGTATCAACTAATAAGTGATTGGTGCATTACAAATTACTCTGATGCTTGGTGGCTTAAAGCAACAATAAACATTTGTTATTTCATGCAATCTTTATAGGTCAGGAATCTGGGACTCACTGGGTGGTTCTCACTCAGGATCTCTTATGAGGGTACAGTTGAAATGTTGGCTGGGGCTGCAGTCTCACCTGAATGCTCAGCTGGGGTTGGAGGATCCACTCCAAGGTGACTCACTCGCATGGCTATTCGCAAGATGATCCAGTCATTGGCAGGAAGCCTCAGTTCCTTATCACATGGACCGCCCATGGGACGATTTGAGTGTCCTCACAACATGGTGGTTGGCTTTCCTCAGAGCAAAAGAGACAAGAAAGAGAGCAAAGAGGCGGCTGCAATGTCTTCTATGGCCTTGTCTTAGAAGTCACACTCCTCTGTTTCTGCTACATCCTACTGATACACTATTGAATGTGGGAAGGTCCTACTTCAAAATGTGGCCAACAGCAGTGAGATGATTGGGGGCCATCTTGGACACTGACTTATGAATGATACAATTATCTTTATTTTACAATGGATAAGACTGACGCATGAAGAAATTACCTGAAAGTATCCTGTATTTTTTTCCCTCTTCCTCCTTCTTCTTCTAGAAGGTGTCTCGGTACGTTGCCCAGGCTGGTCTCACACTCCTGAACTCAAGTTCATGTTTTCTGAAACCAAATCAGCAAGGTTTGGTCCATGGTTGTGTTTTGACCAAAAGTAAGACCATCATATGGCCGGCGATCACATCTGATTGTTCTTTACCGTATTCCTAGAAGCACCTAGAATTGTGTTCAGCGTTTAGTGGGTGTACAGCAGAAACTTGCTGAATGAAACATATGAGTGAATAACATGCTCAAGAAAAATAAAGGGACTCTAGAAATTCAGTCCATTTATTCACTGCTTCACCAGATGTCTGTGGGGGAGCAGAGATAGAAGAACAGAATCCTTACACTATGAATTTCTCGTATCACTGACTTTTTTGTGCATGTGTGTGTTATCATGGGTTATTGTTGGAAGAGCCCTCTGTTTCTTTAAGACCGGAATCTTCTGGCGTATTGTTGAAGGGAAGGGGTGTGTGGAAACGCCACAGGGAGGAGCCTCCCCCTTCTTAGAATGATAAAAGGGTCACTTTAATTGAAATAGAG
This sequence comes from Carlito syrichta, assembly GCF_000164805.1. Classification (NCBI taxonomy): domain Eukaryota; kingdom Metazoa; phylum Chordata; class Mammalia; order Primates; family Tarsiidae; genus Carlito; species Carlito syrichta. The sequence goes on along the minus strand of NW_007231858.1, from coordinate 113,903 downwards.
TCATAACTGGTTGCCAGATTTAAGCATAAGGCCTCTCATATGTCAAAACCTTAGAGCAGAGAGATTATATATACGGGCAGCATATATATAAATGTATGTATAATTTATGCAATATTTCTCCTATTCACGCTCTCTACTTAAGCTATCCATTAAAGCCCATCACATTAATTTAATTGAAAAATTCTAGGGAATTGTATTAGCTTTTTTCCCATTAAATTAACATTACAGCCTTTAAATAGATGTCTTGGATGCCCATTGTTGCTAACAAAATTATTATGCAAATTGAAATCTGGCCTTTCTGGATTTGGCCACCAGCTCCCCACCCTCCTCCTCCTTCCTTGACCTCTTTAATTTAATTGCCCTCTCCCCCGAGTTCCCAGGACACAGAAGTGGGACAGGAACCCCTGGCCGAAGTCAGAGGCTCTCCACGGGGTTCCAGGCCTGGTCCATACCCAGCACAGCAGTTTGGAGTTCAGCTCTCTGGTGTCCAAGACCCTTGTAAAAACACTCTTGTCTCATCTCAAGAAGAAAAAAGAGTGAGTGGACTCCCCCAGGCTAAGAATGGCTAAGAGTGTGCTTGAGAGTAACAAGCTTGATGCAAAAAATAAAAATAAAACAAAAAGCCAGGTACAGTGGCTCATGTCTGTAATCTCAGTACTTTGGGAGGCCAAGGCAGGAGGATCACTTGAGGCTAGGAGTTCGAGCCCTGGGCAACATAGACAGATCTTGTCTCTACAAAAAATTAAAACATTAGGCAGGCGTCGTGGTGCATGCCTGTAGTCCCAGCTGAGGTGGGAGGATCCCTTAAGCCCAGGAGGTTGAAGTTGAAGTGAGTTATGATTGCACCACTGAGCTTCAGCCTGGGCAACAGTGTGAGACCTGGGTACGGTCTCAAAAAAATAATAGTAATAATTTTAACAATAAATAATTTTTTTTAAAAAAAGAACTTGGATGTATGAGTCAGAGGGGCTGAGCTTAAAATGGAACTCTGTCCTTGGTGACTCTGAGACTTGGGGCAAATTCTGGACAACCCGGAAACCATTCCTTCCTCATGGCAAGACTGAAAGAGGATGTGAAATCACATAGAATACATTGGTCGAGGGCTGCTATTATCACTCCCATCATCCATCCATCCATCCATTCATTCATCCCTTCACTCATTCAGGAAACGATTTCAGAGCCCTGCTCTGTGTCAGCCACTGGACTAGGTGCAGGGGAGATGAACAAAGTCTCTGATCTCCTGTAGGTGGTCTAATTGGGTGAGCGTAGAGACGGAAAAAACAAAACGAATACATCATATGATTGTGGATAGAGGTAGGTGCTATTGCCATCATTAGCATGTTAAGCAGGTCTTTAAAAAAGTGAAAAATGGCCAGGCACAGTTGCTCATCTCTGTAATCCCAGCGCTTTGGGAGGCCCAGGTAGGAGGATCACTTGAGGCCAGGAGTTCAAGATCAACCTGGGCAACATAGCGAGACCTGCGTCTCTAAGGGGGAAAAATTTAGCAAGACATGGTGGTGCGAGCCTGTAGTCCCAGATACTCAGGAGGCAGAGGTAGGAAGATCACTTGAGGCCAGGAGTTTGAGATCAACCTGGGTAACATGGTGAAAATTTTTTTAAAAATTAAAATATATACATACATAAAATGAAAAGTACAGTCCTGTTAATGCAGCAACCGCACTGATTTGCCTACTCCATTTCAGTCCCAGTAAGTAGAAGTGTGTTTCCCTCAGGCTGCATCAGGGCTTCCTGTAGACCCTGGCCCAGTTGGAATGAGCTTTCTCTAACCTGAGCTGCTGAATTGCCTTGGAGGCTGAGTGGCAAGTACTCCAGAGCCGGGAGATCTCCATGAAATCTGATTCATTTCCTCTCTTGATTCAGTGTTCCCCCAGTTCCCCTGCAGATTTTATCTTTCTGACTGATGCTCAAGCAGTGTCCCCTGCTAATCTCTCTGGATGAGCACCAAGATTCCTCCACCCTTCCAGAGCTGTCAAGGGGGACTTCTTATCTTTCTTATCTCATCTTTCCCATCGCTTGAGTCTCTGGGACTCTCTCTTCTCATGAATGTGCTCTGCTATTTGCACAGGCACCTTAGTGATTCAAATGAGGCCTCAAAAAGGAAAGTGGAGGGCTTTTTTGCCTTTATGGGTTGAAAGCACACCCTTGAAGTGCCTGGAAAGACGGCTGTCCCTACTGTTGCTGTCATCTATTGCTGTGTAACAAATGAGCCCCTGCCATAGTGCTTAAAACAACGGCCATTGGCTAGCTTTCATAACTTCTGTATGTTAGGAATTCGGATGCAGCTTGACAGTTCCAGCTCAGGGTATCTTGTATGGCTATCGTTGGGGTCATCTGAAGGCTTCTTCATGCTGAGGCCTGGCGTCTCTCCATTATGGTGGCTTTGAGGGAGCAGACTTCTTTTTTTTTTTGAGTCAGGGTTTCACTCTGTCGCCCAGGCTGGAGTGCAGTGGCACGCTCATGGTCACCACAGCCTCGACCTGCTGGGCTCAAGTGATCCTTCCACTTCAATCTTCCAAGTATCAGGAACTACAGGCATGTGCCACTACACCTGGCTAATTTTTTGATTTATTGTAGAGATGAAGTCTTGCCAAATTGCTCAGCTGGTCTCGAACTTCTGGGCTCAGGCAATCCTCTTGCCTCCACCTCCCAAATTGCTGGGATTACAGGCGTGAGCCACCTCACTTGACTTATGTGGTGGTTAAAATACCCAAAACAGTCGGGCTCAGTGGCTCAGCCTGTAATCCCAGCACCTTGAGAGGCCGAGGCAAGTGGATTGCCTGAATCTGCAGGTTCGAGACCCACCCGGCAACTTGGTGAGACCTCAACTACACAATAAATCAAAAATTAGCCGGGAAATTTTTAAAATTTCAAAATACCACGTAATTTTTAATCAAAAATTTGGATTAATTTTTAATCAAAAAATCAAATCAAACCAAAAATTAATCCAAGGACTGTCTCCGACCTGTCCTTGGATGTCACACTCTGCCTTTTCTGCTGCATTCTATTGGTCAAGGCAGTCATAGAGGCCAGCCCAGGTTGTAGGAAAGAGGAAATAAACCCCACCTCTTGATGGGCAGTGCCGAGATACTGGAAGACCAGGAGGGACTGAAAATAGCGCAGTGGGGCATGTCTCCTCATTAGGCATTCCTGGTTATGACTATTATGAAAGCTTCAGACTCAGATGTGCAAACTGAAGTAATTAAGCTTCTACAGTACAATGTAGGAAGATGTTCTTAGGATGGGGAAGCCATTTAAAACAGGACATGAGAACACTCTAACCGTCCTGGCACAGTAGCCTGTAATCTCAGCACTTAGTAAGGTCAAGGCAGAAGAACTGCTTGAGGCCAGGAGATAGAGAATAGTCTGGGCAACACAGTGAGTCCCTGACTCTACAAAAAATTTAAAAATTAGCCAGATGTGGTGGTGCATGCTACTCAGGAGACTTAGATAGGAGGATCACCTGAGCCTAGGAGTTTGAGGTTATAGTGAGCTATGATCATGTATCACTGCACTCCAGTCTGGGTGACAAAGCAAAGCCCTATCTAGAGAAAACAAAACAGAACAAAACCCTTTGTAATCATAAGGAAAACAGTTGATCAATTGGACTTCATTAATATGAAGAATTTCTTTTTTTTTGTTTGTTTTTTGAGTCGAGGTCTCACTCTGTTACCAAGGCTGAAATGCAGTGGCACAATCACAGCTAACTACAACCTCAATTTCCTGGGCTCAGGCAATCCTTCCACCTCAGCCTCCCAAGTAGCGGGACTATACAGGCTTGAGCCACCACACCTGGCTAATTTTTTCTCTTTATTGTAAAGACAAGGTCTTGCTATGTTGCCCAGGCTGGCCTCAAACTTCTGGGCTTCAGCGATCTTCCCACCTTGACTTCCCAAAGTGCTGTGATTATAGGCATGAGCCACTGCACCTGGCAAGACCTTCTGTTGTTCAAAATGCCTCATTAGTGAAATGAAAATGCAAACCACAGAATGGGAGGAGACAGTTGAACTAAAGATATCAAGCAGAGAATTCATATTCAGAATATTTAAAGAGTGCCTACAAGTTCCTAAGGAAAACACAAACAATCCAATTTAAAACAAACACACACACAAATAAGTTTTTCTTTTTTTACAAAAGAGAACTCCAAATGACCATAAACCTGTCAGAAGGGAATCAACATCATTAGTCAATTAAAATGCAATTAAGACCACAGTGAGCATTTTTATACGTATAAATAAAAGTTAACTCGATGCCTAAGATTTTTACACCTTACTATATATACATTTTTTACATACACACACAAGAATGACTAAATTTACAGGGGAAAAAAAAAAAAGAACTGTCAATAACAAGTGCTAGTTATTCCTGGAGCAGCTGGGCCTCTTTTTTGGGGAGGGGCAGTGGGATTCCTATAGAAGATGAACCTCTCCTATACTGATGAGGGGAGTCCAAATTAGTACAACCACTTTGGAAAGTTGTTTAGTAGTGTTTACTAAGGCAGCACCCACACACACTCCATAAACATATCTAATAGTGACATGTAAATGTGGAAGACATGTTCCACATGTCGAAGACATGTTCAAGAATGCTAATAGAGGTATTATCTGTGATAGCCCCAAACTAGAAACCACCAAAATATTATCCATGTGGAACAGATAAATAAAGTGTGGCATATTTGTACAGTGCTATAAATACAAAGCTGTCTATGGGACACTGGATACCAACGACACAGGAGAAATTCACACAGTTCCATGGATTGATCTCACTAGCACATCATTCAGTGAAAGAAAGTGCTGTGCGATTTCATTTGCATAAGGTTCAAAATCAATCAAAACAAATTATGAAGAGAAAAGTCAAATCTGTGGTTAGCACCCAGGTGTGGTGGCTCATGCCTTTAATCCCAGGACTTTGGGAGGCCATGGAGAGAGGACTGCTAAAGCTCATGAGTTTGAGAGTAGCCTGCATAACATAGCCAGACCGCATCTCTACTAAAAAAATTAAAAAATAAGCCAGCCATGGTGGCATGTGCCTGTAGTCCCAGAAGGTCAGGAAACTGAGGTGGAAGGATCTTCTGAGCCCAGGAGGTTGAGGCTGTGCTGAGCCATGATCGTACCACTGCACTCTAACCTCGGCAAGAGAGTAAGAACTTGACTCAAAATAATAAAAGTAAAAAAGTAAAATCTGTGGTTAGGAGGAGCACTTTAGGGATGTGAGTAGCATTCTATATCTTAATCTGCGTGACAGTTATAAAGATTTATTCACTTTGTAAAAATTGGATTTGTACACTTTTATTAGGCATATTTTAGATACTTCAGTTCAAAATCTTGCTTTTAAAAGATAATTATGCCTATATTCTATACCAGATGTCAGCAAACTATAACCCCTGGGTCAAATCTGGTTAGGTACATGCTTTATAAATAAAGTTTTATTGAAACACATCTACCTGCATTTACTTACACATTGTCTAAGGCTGTTTTTTTGCTACAATGACAGAGTTGAGTAGTTATGATGGAGACAACGTTTTACAACCACACGCCCTACCATATTTACTATCTGCTCTTTTACAGAAAACTTTTGCTGACCCTTGTTCTATATGTATTTTGGGATCTCATTCAAGTCCTCAGCACTTATAGAGAAGGATCTGTGTTTCAAGAAAAATGTTGGCCCTACAGAAAGACATTCCTTCAACTTACCCACCTGCATAGCTGAGGTGCCTTCTCTTAGGACAAACCCTAGTGGGTTCTGTAAGACTTCACGCCAGGAGGCCAGGCCTACCTTGCCTTTAGGATTGTCAACATTATTTGATTTGCTTTGAATTTTCCCCCTCATTCTGTTTTTTGTTTGTTTGTTTGTTTTTGTTTTTGTTTTTTTTTGAGTTGGAGTCTCACTCTGTCGCCCAGACTGGAGTGCAGTGGCCGCTCCCGGCCACTGCAGCCTCAACCTACTGGGCTCCGGTGATCCTTCCACCTCAGCTTTCCAAGTAGCTGGAACTACAGACGCGCGCTACCACGCCCGGCTAATTTTTGATTTATTGTAGAGATGAGGTCTCGCCAAGTTGCCCAGGCGGGTCTTGAACCCTCAGGCTCAGGCAATCCACTCACCTCAGCCTCCCAAAGGCACGGGATTACAGGCTAAGCCACCGAACCTGGCTAATTTTGTCCTTCTTTATGGCTGCATAATAGTCCATCATGTATATGTACCATATTTTTAAAATCCAGTCCTCTTTTGATGGGCAGCACGGTTTGTTCCATGTTTTTGCTATTGTAAATAATGCTGCAATAAACATGCATGTACAGGCATCTTTTTCGAGTGATTTGAGTTCCTCCAGGTATATCCCCAGTAGGGGGATTGCAGGGTAGTATGGAAGGTCAATTTTTATTTTTATTTTTTTATTTCTTATTTTTTTTTTGAGTTGGAGTCTCATTCTGTCACCCAGACTGGAGTGCAGTGGCCGTTCCCGGCCACCTCAGCCTCGACCTGCTGAACTCCGGTGATCCTTCCGCCTCAGCCTTCCAAGTAGCTGGAACTAAAGGCGCGCGTTACCACGCCCGGCTAAATTTTTAATTTATTGTAGAGATGAGGTCTCACCAAGTTGCCCAGGCGGGTCTCGAATCCCTGGGCTCAGGCAATCCACTCACCTCAGCTTCCCAAAGGTACGGGATTACAGGCTGAGCCACCGAGCCCAGCTGAAAGGTCAATTTTTAGATCTTTTAGGAATCGCCACACTGTTTTTCACAGTGGTTGTACTAGTTTACTCTCCCACCAACAATGTAGAAGTGTTCCCTTTTCACTGTATCCTCTCCAGTATCTGGTGTTTTTTGAGTTATTGATGATGGCCATCCTGACCAGAGTTAGGTGGTATCTCAATGTGGTTTTAAATTGCATTTCTTTGATGATTAGTGAGGCTGAGTGTTTTTTTCCTGTATCTGTTGGCTGCTCGTATGTCTTCTTTTGACAAGTGTCTATTCATATCTTTTGTCTACTTTGTAATGGGACTGTTCATTTCTTTCTTTTCAGCATGTTTGAGTTCCTTGTAGATCCTAGATGTTAGATGTTAGGCTTTTGTCAGACATATGGTTGGCAAATATTTTTTCCCAGTCTGAGGGCTGTCTCCCTGCTCTCTTGATGGTTTCTTTGGCTTTGCGGAAGCTTGTCAGCTTGACGAGGTCCCACTTGTTCATCTTATCTCTTATGGCAAGGGCACTTGGGGTTTTGATCAGGAATTGGTTGACAGTTCCAATTTCCATACGGGTGTCTCCTGCATTTTCTAAGGTTCTTATAGTTTGAGGTTTTGCATTTAGATCTTTGATCCATCTACACAAAATTTTCAAAAATTATCCAAGTGTGGTGGCATGCATTTGTAGTCCCAGCTAGTAGGGAGGCTGAGGTAGAAGGATCACCTGAGCCCAGGAGGCTGAGGCTGCGGTGAACTGTAATCATACCTTTGCATTCCAGCCTGGGCAACAGAGAGACTCCTGACTCAAACCAAACAAACAAAATTTAAAAATTAAATAAAATTTATCGTCTCTCCACCCCTCCAGTCCAACTGCTAAGCAGTCACTGTAAGAATTGGATATAAATATTTCCTTACTTTTTTTCATAGAAAAAACTCACTTTCAGAATTTGACTTTTTTCTTTCTTTTTTAAAATAAAAATAGGCTCGAACTTGCTTTTTTTTCTATTTAGCAAGGTATTGTGTGGCTATTTTTGTGTCAGTGCATACAAATTTATTTTATCATTTTTAATAGCTGCACTGTTGTTCTTCTTATAAATACGTCATGATTTGTTCAACCATTTTTTTTATTAATGTACATTTCAAGCTGTTTTTTTTTTAAACAATTATAAACGATGCTGCAATAAACCTCTTTATATATGTATGCCTTTAGATTCTGGCATTACCATTTCCGGTGGATATATTCCCAGAAATAGGAGTGCTGGGCCACAGTTTAAATGTTTAAAAATACCAACAGTTGATTTTCCACAATGTTATAATAATTGAAGGATTCCCCCCCCCTCGCCCAAGTGGTGTTTGAAAGAACTAGGTTTCTTACCCCCTTGCCAGCTCTGGATATTACACACATTTTCCATTTTCGCCAATCTGATGGGTAAAAAATAGTATCTCATTGTTCTCATTTGCATTTCCCTGACAACTGAGGCTGAGCATCTTTTCATATGTTTATCGGTCATTTGCATATCTGCTTCTGTGAAAGCTGTAGCCCTGGACTGTGTGTCTACTGGGTTTTGGTCTTTTTCTTTTTAATTTGTAGGATTGTTCGATAAATTAAGGATATTAACTCTTTATTTATTATATAGTCACCAAATATTTCATTTGTTTATGGTATGGTGGGTATCTGTATGGCTTTGCTTTTGATTTTAAAGCAATTAAATTTCTGCCCCCAGGTTCTTGCTAACAATATAACGAAGACTGTTTGCCTTTCAATTCTTATCAGAATCTCAGTTGGGAATAATAATATACACAGAGATACACAGAGCGTTGTTTAAGGCAGGGGTTCTCAAATATTTTTCTAATTTTAAGTAACAGAAACTGTTTTTTTTTCTAAACAAGTTTTATAGCTACAAGAGGAAATGCTGCAGTTGAATTGGGACTGGGAACTAGTCAGACCTCTGTAGGCCTAGGGCTGCTCCATCCCTCCCCAGCAGCCTTTGAGTTTCTCTGAGAACCGCTAGTGCTCTGTGGAAGTTTTTCTGAGACTATTTGACCTAAAGACGCTGCACTCCTTCATGTAGTTAATCATGGTTTTCTAGCATGTTCCATAAGAAAAAATATATATACATAAATACACACACACACATATATGTGTGTGTGTGTATAAATATATATATACACATTTAGAGACAGGGTCTTGTTCTTTTGTCCATAATAGAGTTCAGTGGCACAATCATAACTCACTACAACCATGAACCTCTGGGCTCAAGTCATCTTCCACCGCAGCCTCCTGAGTAACTGCGATGATGGACGCGCGTCACTCAGCTAATATTTATTTATTTTTGTAGAGATGGAGTCTCACTATGTTGCCCAGGCTGATCTCAAACTCCTGGCCTCAAGGAATCCTCCCGCCTCAGCCTCCCAAAGTGTTGGGACTATAGGCGTGAACCACTGCACCTGGCCCCAAGGAACACCAAATGGGATATTAACAAGTGGTTTGGGAAGAAAAGACCCTGGGATTGTTCTATGGTCAGCTAAAATGAGGTTGCCTTTGCTTTTCGGACTAGATACACTTTGATTCTTTGGAGATGAAAATGTTAGTGCACCAGGAACTAAACAAAGAGTAACAGACCCCTTCATTTATTTTCAGGCCAATGCCAAAACAAATAGACCGTGACTGCCCTTGCAGCTCTGAGCCATCTGCTGGAGGTGTAACTGTTGGTGTTCTGACTGGGTTGAGCAAGTATTGGTCATTCAGTGATCAGGGTTATGGATAACCAAGAAACCTTGTCTGACATCTGTAGAGATGACCCCTTTTTTGTCTTTTCAGAAGCAGAAATTGTGCGCTCGTGGTGACATTCAATCTCACCTTTCTTTTGCCTCATTTAGATATGAGGAAGAAAAGTTTCTCCCTAACCTTTTTTTTTTTTCCTGATCCTACCTATAACAAAAGACTAAGCAATAAGGATATTAAACAAAGATGCTTTAAGCGGAAAAGTTGCAGATATTACTTTGTTTCTTTCCTTAGTCCTTTCAGGAAAGGACAAAGGAGAGATATTTCAGCACACTTTGCGTAAGAAGAGCAGAGTCTGTTCCTGGCATCTAGTCCCATGAGAAGGAAAAACATTACGTGGTAAGTTCAGTGGACCTAGATCCCATTTGGAGACTGTCCCTAAGTTTTTACACAACAGTGATCAAAATGCTGGGTTTCTTTATTGCAGGATTTCTCAGAGCCTTTAAAGTGCCTGTGTTTACTGTGCAGTTACAAGAGGAAGACATGGGTGGGTTTCCTATCTTTCCTCAAACATAAAACTCATTTTGGGCAGAGCTTCTCCAAGACTGGCATTCCATGGTGCATCTTTGAGAAAAAGCTAAAGTAGTCTTAAATATTTCCTTAGATAAATCCAGACTCTTGGAGAATAGCAGTATTAAGCCCCTTGCATTGCTATCATTTTTACCTTGTTTAGACAGATGCTCTTTGACTTATCATGGGGCCATATCCTAATAAACCCATGGTAAGTTGAAAATATTGTAAGTTGAAAATGCATTGAATACCCACAACCTATCAAACATCATAGTTTAGCCTAGCTTAACTTCAATGTGCTCAGAAAACTCACATTAGCCTACAGTTGGGCAAAATCATCTGTTTTATGAGGGGGACCCAAAACACCTGGAATTTATTTATTAAAAATTATGTATTGTTCTTATAGGTTTAAACTTCAGTCACCTTCAAAGTACACGCTGTTTGATGCAGCACATCTCTTGAGATGCTTTTTACACTGTTCAAAACAGTTTTTGAACTCGTCATTTTTTAATCTTTTTTTTTTTTTTTTGAGTCCAAGTCTCTGTCGTCCAGGCTGGAGTGCAGTCGCACACTCATGGCTACCCCAGCGTCAACCTACTGGACTCCGGTGATCCTTCTGCCTCAGCCTTCCAAGTAGCCGAAACTACAGGCCTGTGCTACCATGCCTGGCTAATTTTTTGATTTATTGTGGAGATGAGGGCTCACCAACTTGCTCAGGCTGGTCTTGAACCCGCGGACTCAGGCAATCCACCCACCTCGGCCTCCCAAAGTGCTGGGATTACAGGCTGAGCCACCAAGCCCGGCCTGAACTCATCATTTTTGATGCCTTTTAGTGCTTCTGCACTAGTGTTTTTTGTTTCACCTCTTCTATATTGGCAAAATGTTTCCCTTTGAGGACTTCTATCATCCTGAGAAACAACAACACAAATCGCTCATGGCAAGATCAGGTGAATAGGGAGGGTAGGGTATGGGGGTTATGCTGTTTTTGGTCAAAAACTGCTGAACACTCAGTGCCGTGTGGGCAGGTGTGCTTGTAAATCACCCAACATGAAATGGGCACATATGTTGAAAGAATCTCCAAAAAAATTTTTGCTGAAGCCACATGCAACCTCTCACAACAATGCTGGCCGATACCCTGATGCCCATTGGTTCCTAGAACACTTACCTGGCAGGGGAAGCCTGTACTACAAGGAGCCTGCCCTCCAAAAGATAATTCTGGTGTTTTGGGGGTTCCCCTCTTGTATAATACAATGCCGAATATCTCACTTTAATCAAATGCTGTACTAAAAGCAAAAAACTGAATGGTCGCTGACACACAGTTGAATGCGTGCTGCTTTTGCACCATTGAAAAGTCAATAAGTTGAGCCATCGTAAGCCAGGGACCATCTGCATCTCACACTATGAATTTTATAACTGACTCTATTTCCCTCTTTGCCTTTTCTGCCAGGATTCTCAAATCAGATTTCTGGGCCACTGCCAATCATGCATGGTATCTAACTCTATGGTACATGTTTTTGGTGCTGATCTTATCTTTTATTTTAATATTTTTTCCCACCTTTGTGTACACTTTATCCCCATTTCTTTGTTTTACATTTTTTATTTACATTTTGCTGTATTGAGGTATATATATATAAAAAAAATAGGAGAAAAAAAATATCACACAGAGACAGGAAGGATGCCCAGTGGTCCTCAGCTGTTTCAGTGTTTTCCATATCAGCTTCTGGACAGATGAGTAAGTGTCTTGGCCTGTTTTTTGTTGCTATAATAGAATACCACAGACAGGGTGAATTGTAAATAAAAGAAATTTGTTTCTTATGGTTTTGGAGGCTGTTATATACAATATCAAGGTGCTAGCATCTGGTGAGGGCCTTCCTGCCATGTCATAACATGGTAGATGGGATCACATGGTGAGAGGGTAAGAGCATGTCAGCTCAGTTCAGGTCTCTCATCCTCTTCTTGTATTTTCTCTTTTTGGAGATGGGGTCTTGCTCTGTTGCCCAGGCTAGAGTGCAGTGGTGTGATTCATAGCTCACTGCATCCTTGAATTCCTGAGCTCAAGTGATCCTCCTGCTTCAGTCTACCCAATAGTTGGGAATACAGGTGAGCACCACTATACCCAGGTAACTTTTTATTTTTTTGAGAGACAAGGTATCACTATGTCGCCCAGGCTGGTCTTGAACTCCTGACCTCAAAAGATCCTCCTGTCTTAGCCTCCTGAGTAGCTGGGATTATAGGCAGGAGCTACCACACCCTCTTCCCCTTCTTATAAAGCCACCAGTCTCCCATCATGGGGGTCCCATCCTGATGACTTTAATCCTAATTACCTCCCCAAGGCCCTACTTCCAAATGCCATCAACATATGAATTTGGAGAATGCATTCAAACTATGCAGTGACCCTTTAGATGATTCCAGCCCCAGAGTGGAGTGGAACAGAGAGAGGGCACTCGTGAGCCCTGTAGAAATTATAGATTTGTGAGCAAAATAAATGTTGTTTTAAGCTAAAAGAAAGAGAGACACAAAGAGAGAGAGAGACAGAGAAAGAGAGAGAGAGAGAGACAGGGAGAGAGAGAGAATTTAAAAAAGAAAAGAAAAAAGAAAGGAAAGTGTTATGAGAACCCAGTGGAGGAATAAATAACCTTTAGGGGAAGAGAGACAGGAAGGCTGGGAAGAAGAGTAGAAAAAGCTCCCCGAGACAGCTGTGTTGGGGCCATGGACGAGGCTCAGGGAATTTACCAACACCTGGAAGGGATATACAAGGTTGTGTGTATGTGTCTGTGCATTTTCTGAGAAGAGGCTCTACCACTCTTGGCAGATTGTCAGAGGAGTTCATGATCTACAAAAGGTTCAGATCCATTGCCTTAAAAGGATCAGACACAACTGCCAGAATGACAAATATGGGGAAAACAGGCAAGGCTATCAAAGATTGGGGGCCAGTTTGGCAAATACATAGGAGATTCACATTCACTCACTTAACCGTGCTTTCATTCAACAAATTCTTGACTGAACACCTACTGTGGATCAGCTTTATGCCTGGCATCAGAAACAACTGGAAGCTCTATCATTTGTCCCTCTGAAGACCTTGCAGGCTTCAGACACTTCCCCAGAAGATTTTCCTAATCCTCTAGTCTCCTTCCCACAGGTCTATGAAGTTGAGCTTCAAAGTATTATTCCTTCTCTAAGGATTTTGGGTTCCATTTTGTTCTCTCTCGGTGGCCTTCAAAACAAAACAAAATAAAACAAACGAACATAAACAAACTTTATAAAGCAGCCAACAAGATACAAGTCACTAAATTCCTTCCAGGAATTAATTTTATTTTAGTCTTTTCTCAGTCAGCATGAAAATACCATGATATCTTCCTTGGGAAAGAATAATCCCCCCAAGGAATGAAAAGACTTCTTTCCAAGTTGAACCTGAGAGTGGTCGTAGCTAAAATACAAAGCCGGGGAAAGGAGTTAGCCACATGATGTGTTGCTTTTGCTTGACTGTGATTTCAAGCTGGACATCAATTGTCTGCAAATAGCATTTCTAAACATCCTAAATTTCCAAGAAACCTTGAAGTAATTAATTAGCTTTCCTTCTTTCTCTTCTCTCCTCCCTTTCCATTTCTCTTTCTTTCAAAAGTGTTCTCAAGGTATACCAGGCAGGTTTTATCCTGTAGTCTTTTATTTATTTATTTATTTTGAGTTGGAGTCTCACTCTGTTGCCTAGGTTAAAGTGCAGTGGCAAGCTCATGGCTGCTGCATCCTTGACCTCCTCAGGTGATCCTTCCACCTCAGCCTTCCAAGTAGCTGGGATTAGAGTGTGCCACCACGTCCGGCTAATTTTGGTGTTCTCATTGACTCATGGTTCCTTGTACTGTACCTCAGATTTTTCCATCTGTGAAATGGATATAAACATACAAGAAAACGTTTGTGGAAACGATAAGGACCTTGGATGACTTGTGTGTATTTGTAGAGGTTTAAAATGCGCGCACACGCACACACACACACACACACACACACACACACACACACACACACACACACACAATCTGATTAGCCTCTGGGTAGAGTGGGGGCAGGGGAATTTCCTCAAAACAATCTAAGCGGAGAACATCTTGTTCCCTTATCTGCTGATGCATCTGTGCATACATGTGACTGATTTAAGTTGCTTAAGAACTAGCCTGCAACCACCTCTTGTAACACAAAACACAACATTCTCTTTCAGGCAAGGAGCTTCCAACTCCCCGTGGCTATGAGTAGCAGAAGGGGAATGAACATGTTTTGTTGCATGTTCTATTTCCAGGACACAGGTTCAAGCTTGCCCTTCAACCCAAGTGAGTTTTAGTCTCTGGAAGTCTTCCTTGAACATTGGCAGACTTGGAGAATCTGTTTCCCATGAGCCCTGAGCTGGCATTTCTGGCCTGATGAAGAGTTTGTCTCATCTAGATGTTGTTTATAAAGTGGGCATGTTTTGGAGAAAATGTCTGTGTTGTAGGGAATGGCAGGGACATCAGGAAAAAGAAGGAATCTGTGCAATCTGGTGGTTAAATAGCGAAAAGAAATCCAAGGTTCTGAGTTCAAAAACCAAACCTCTTTAAAGATTTTGAGCTTAGTCAACGGTTTGTAACGTGTCTCTGTGTTTTTTTACCTGCCAAACACCCATTCTTCTTTCTTTGGGAAAAAGCAATCCTGTTTTGCTTTGGAGATTGATCCTCCCACATTGACTATCATTTTGATAGTACCATTAACCAAAATGTCTTACCTTCCTCTGGTCAAGAGATAAGCCCATGATTGTTTCAGGAAACCAGGATGGGAATAATTTTTTGAACATTCAAGGTACACGTTAGAGGCCTCATTGAGACTCCACCTTAGTCACGGGGCTAAACTAGCCTTTAGAGGAAAGGCTTACCTGGATCCACTGCAACAAAACTCCTTCTCCCAGAAATTGTAGTCTCGAAGCACTCCGTAGGCATGGGGTTTGTGAACTCATTAGTCTGGGCATGTGTGCCCTAAAGAGACCATCTCCTTTCTAGTTCTCATGGATCTTCAGAGCTGCTTTGGTATCTAGTCCTTTTGAGGACAGTTCTTTGTCTATTACTCCTATTTTGTGAAGTCCCTGACCCCCTTCCTCTTTTTTTTTTTTTTAAATCAATATTTTTTATTTTGATATTGTGGGGTACAGTTAAGGGTTACATATACAAATATGCTTCATTCAGGCCCCCTTGTTGATAACAGGTGTCTCCCCGTCCCCAGACAGATGTTTACTACCATTAGTCCCTTCCTCTTTTTTTTTTTTTTTTTTTTGCTTCATTTATCAGAGTGTACTTCTGCCTCTGGCCATGATTAAGTAATTGATAACAGAATTATTTTCCAGCTGTATACAACTAGAAAGCTGGACAAAATATGTAAGATATTGTTTTCAGACATTGGGCAGTGGGCAATGTAGAACAATGTGCCCAAGAGAAGGAAGGCAAATGGAAGTGAGCCCTTTGATCACTTGGCTTCCACCTGTACTTTTTAGATTGCAGTACAAAGAGGAGAATCTCAAGCAGAGCATGGTGGCCTCTCCAAGGTGAAGAGACAGATTATAATATGTGGAGGTTGAGGAGGATGGAATTTGTGAGGCAACATCCCAGAAAAGAAGGTGCTATATAGATAAATCATGCCACGGGAGTCACTGGCTGAATACTAAGTTGCTCAGGCATTGAGTAAAATGACACAAGGCTAGCAAAGAATAGCTACTGGGGAGATATAAGCTGAATAATTCCAAGAGCTTTCATGGGACTGGGGAATGTTCGAGTTTCAGCAAGCCAGAATGGGAATGACTTGTTGAACATCCAAGGCCTACATTAGAGGCCACAGTGAGGCTACACCTTCGTCATGGGGTTAAACCAGCCTTAGAGGAAAAACTTCTCTAAGTCCACTGCAACAAAATTTAAAACAAGTTGCAACAACAAAAAAATCAAGTTGATTGATAAGTAACTTAACTGCCTGGCTAAACAAATTTCAAAGGAAAATAACAAAACCCAGTTATTCACCTGCATAACATCTATGTTGTCTAGCATCCAATAAAAAATTACTAGTCATCAGAAGAAGTAGGGAGATATAACCCATCGCCATGAGAAATATCAATTCACCTAAACACACCCCAAATGACAAAGATTAATTAACAGACACGGTCTTTAAACCAGCCATTATAAATATATTCAAAGATTTTTAAAAGAATATAAACATAGAAGTGGAAGATATAAAAAAAAGTTAAATGGGCTTCTAGAGATAAAAATATAATATCTAAAATAAAAACTCACTAGATGGGCTTAGCAACATATTAAAGATTGCAGAAGAAAAAAATCAGTAAATCTAATGACATCATAATAAAACTTATTCACACTGAAGAACAAAGGAAAAAAAAAAGACTTAAAATAATCAGAGCATCAAGGTCCTATACAACAATATTAGATGGCCTATCCTACATGTAATTGAATTCTCAGTAAAGGAGGGCAAAACAAAAACAAAAAACCTGAAATAATGATTGAATATCTTCCACATTTGATAACAATTATAAAGCTACAGATCCAAGAAACCCAACAAAACCCAGGCAAAATAAGCACAAAGAAAATAACATCAAGGCACATCTTAATTAAATTGCATAAAACCAGAAACGAAGAGAAAAGTCTTAAAAGCTGCTAATGTAAACAGACACATTATATACAAAGAACAAGGATAAGAATAATCACTGATTTCTCTTAAGAAACAATGCAATGCAGAAGACAATGGAATAACATTCTTAAGGCATTAAATTGAAAAACAAAAACAAAACTGTTAATCAAGTCTATGTCCAGTGAAGCGGCAATAAAAAAATGAAGGTGAAAAAAAAATCTTATAGACAAACAAAAAGAGGTGAATTATTTACTAGTAGACCTGCACTATAGGAAATACATATATTTTTATTTTTTATTTTTAGTTTTAGTTTTAGTCTCCCTCTGTCACCCAGATTGGAGTGCAGTGGCACACTGCTCATGACCACCACAGCCTTGACCTACTGGGCTCAGGTGATCCTTCTGCCTCAGCCTTCCAAGTAGCTGGAACCACAGGCATAAGCCACCACGCCCAGCTAATTTTTTTATTTATTGTAGAGACGAGGTCTTGACAAAGTGCCCAGGCTGGTCTTGAACCCCTTAGCTCAGGCAATCCTCTCATCTCTGCCTCCCAAAGTGCTGGGGTTACAAGCATGAGCCACTGCGCCCAGTCAAGAAATATTAAAAGAAGTTCATTTTCAGGCTGTGGAAAAATGATAACAGTTAGAAATGCAGATCTATACAAGGAATGAAGAATGTCAGAAATCATAAATAAGTAAGTAAATGTAAAATACTTTTGTATTCTTGTCTTTAAAAACATCTTTAAGCCGGACTCAGTGGCTCAGCCTGTAATCCCACGCCTTTGAGAGGCTGAGGTTAGTGGATTGCCTGAGCCCGTGGGTTCGAGACCCACCTGGGCAACTTGGCAAGACCTCATCTCTACAATAAATCAAAAAATCAGCCAGGCGTGGTAGCGCATGCCTGTAGTTCCGGCTACTCGGAAGGCTGAGGCGGAAGGATTGCCAGAGCCCAGCAGGTCAAGGCTGCAGTGGCTGGGAGCAGTCACTGCACTCCAGTCTGGGCGACAGAGTGAGACTCCAACTCAAAAACAAAAAAACAAAAAAAAACCACCTTTAAGTTATCCAGAGTCAGACCTTCCCGGTATTTCAGAATTCAGAATCAAAATAGAGAAAGAAGGAGCTATATAGTATCATAGACACCATCTCGAGAAATGTGAATATTTGTCAGTTGTGGACAGCAAATACATGGTTCATCGTTACAGTTACTTTTTTACTCAAATATCTACTTAAAAGTTTAAAAAGACCAACTCTTTTATGGCCTAGATGGACCACTCGAAGCCTTGATTTATGTGACTGTCCAAGGCATGTGCTAATCACAACATCATTCTGCCTTCCCAGGGCTTAGTGGATCTGTTCACAGCCCCTGTCTTCCTAGTGATTTTATGCAAGTGATTAAATTCTTCTAAGCATCAATTTCTTCTTATAAAATAGGGATACAATGTCTACCTCCTCGAGTTGCTGAGATTATCACATAAGATATTGCATGAACCAGAATGTCATTGTTTACAATCAACCAACACAAACTATCTTAAACATAAAAAGTATTTATTGTTTCATGGAACCTGGAAGTTTGGAGATACTGATGGTTTCAGGCACAGCTGGAGCCAGAGATTTCAACAATGCCTTTGGTACTCTCTCTCTCTATCCCTTATCTCTGCTTTACCAGGGTTCTGTGTCATCCTCAGGCAGGCTCTTCTCAGGTAGCAGCAAAGATAACTTCCAGGGACCCAAGGCTCATATCCCACCACATAGCTGAGTCAAGGGAAAGTGAATTCCTTTCTCTCAAGAGTTGCAGCAACTGTGTCATGATTGAACCACTTTTGTTCACATGTTCATCCCTGCACTAAGCCCTGACCTGGCCTGGGTGATATACCCTCTACTGTGGAAAAAGGAGATGGAAGAGAGATGGTCTCCTAAAGGCAAACCAGGATGCTGTCAGCAAAAGACCATGTCACAGATGGTGAACAGGGAAAAACAAGACTGACTGCCCCTGTGTAAAGCATTGGACAGTAAAAGTTGCTGAGTTCAGCCTTGTCCAAGCACAGCTTTGCACATACTCACTCGCTTAATCCTTACAACAATTGTGTAAGGGAGGTTTTCTTATTATCCCCGTTATACAGATGAGGAGACTGAGTCCCAGAGAGGTTAAATACCTCACCCCAGGCCATACAACTTGTAAGAGGCGGAGCCAGAATTCAGCTGCCTCAGTGAATGGTGGCTGGTTAAAGAGGTCACACTCCTGGCTTGTGGCTGGGTCTTATCTACAACTGGGGACTCTGACTCCTCCCTAGTCCTGGAGTCCTCAAGGCCCCATCCAGCTTCCTGATAATTCTGAAGACCAGAGAAAGGGAAACTCAGAGTTCCCGCAAACAAGATGTGAATGTTCCCAGTATGGACGAGGGAAGTGTATGGCCAAGGGAAGACCCAGCAAATAGAAGCCCAGGGCGGCTCCAGTAGTTTCCTACCGGGGCTGCCAAAACAAATCCCCGGTGATGCTTGGTTTGTAGAGGCAAACTCCAATCTGGCCTCCGTCTTCCCCTGGGTCTTTCCCTCTGGGTGTCTGTGTGTATCTGATCTCCCTCTGCCTCTTTTTTTTTGAGGCACAGTCACCCAGGTGACAGTGCAGTGGCACGCTCATGGCCACGACAGTCTCAACATGCTGGGTTAGGTGATCCTTCTGAGTAGCTGAAACCACAGGCTTGTATCACCACACCTGGTTAATTTTTTGATTTATTGTAGAGACGAGGTCTTGCCATGTTGCTCTGGCTGGTCTTGAACGCCTATGCTCAGGCAATCCTCTCACCTTGGCCTCCCAAAGTGCTGGGGCTACAGGCGTGAATCGCTGTGCCTGGCCTGCCTCACTCTTTTAAGGACACCGGGCATTGGCTTCGCGGCCCAGCCCTTAATCCAGGATGACCTCATCTTGAGATCCTTAAGTGAATTTACCTCTGCAAAGACCCCTTTTCCAGTAAGGTCACCATCACGGGTTCCCAGTGTGTCAGGATGTGAACATTTCTTTCTTTTTTTGGTTTTAATTTGGTCAGAGGTGGTGAGGGAACCACGATGAAAGCCACTGAGATGTAAAAGCAGCCAAACCTCATCCCATTTCAGAACTGTGTGTCCTGAGCCAGCAGGAGAGACAGAGCCACCGGCCTGGATGGCTCAGTGAGCTGCGGTGTATTTTATTTTGACGGTGTCTCTCGCTGTTTTGTATTTCTGTCTTTTGTTTTGAGGTTTTCTGCCATCCTTTCTGGAAGGTGCACGCTGCTCAGCTCTGTGGTTATTTTCACCCAACAGCTGTGTTTCCGGTGAGCGGCTGTGGGATTCTTCTGACTCAGCAGAACTCCGGCAGTAACCGTCAAGAAGCCATTCAAGCAAGGCTAGACATAAAAAAGCTGTTTCTTCCCGGCCCCGCCTCCTCTCACTTCCCTCCCCGTGGGCACCTTTTGAAAGTCGCACAAAGCACTTTGAAAAACCTACTTTGACCAGCGTGCGAGAGGGCTGGCCGACAGCGGCCCTGCGCTGGGCCGTCTGCACACAAATGGTTTCTGGAAAGGACTTTACCAGGCCAGCCCTGGGAAGGTCCCTCCCAAGATGCCCCCACCCGCCCCGCACGGACAACGGTGTCTTGCAAGTTTCCCACCAGTCTGAGCAGTGAGAGCAGAGGCGTTTTGAGCCTTCTGTGGTTTTCTAGGGTGTGGCCACAAGTTGCCTTCCTCGGGCCTGAGGATCCGCGTTGCACAGCTTAGTCTGTTTCTAAAAGGTCACGGTTTCCAGCCTGGGTCTGGGAGGTGGCTACGATTCCCACCCGCTGGCAGGGGATCTCACCCTGCGCACCAGGGAGGCGCTGGAAGTCTTGCTAGAGCAGGACGGGAACAAGATGGACAGGGATCTCCCTCCCCGAGAGCCAGCCTCTGGGCATGCTGGCCCCTGCAAGGGACTCAGGCGAGGCAAGACAGCTGCATTCGGAGCCTCGTGCTGCTGTTCTGAGAAAGAAAGGAACAAACAAATTTAGCTCCATCCTACGCAAACTTCGCAGCTGCTTATTGACCAAACAGAAAGAGGCCTCTCCTTCAACCCTGGCTTCTCAGCTTTTTGCCTTTGCAAGGGACTTTTGAAGGAGGAAACTGGCCGTAGCCTTATTTAGAGCCCGGTTAGAGGGCCCCCAGTTCAGGGTGTGTGGCTTTTTCTGCCATCCTGAAGCAAAATGGTGGCCTGTCTGCATTTCCAAATGGGCTTTGGCTCCTGGAATTTCTAGTGTACTTCTTTAAAAAATTTTTTTCATTATATTTTTACTTTTGTAGAGAAGAGTTCCTGCTATGTTGCCCAGGCTGTTCTCAAACTCCTGGGCTCAAATGATCCTCCTGCCTGGGCCTCCCAAAGTGCTGGGATTACAGGTATGAATCACTGCTCCCGGCCTCTAGTGTATTTCTTTGGAAGCCAGAGCATGGGCATGTGTGACTGCCAGGAGGCCAGTCCATAGCTCTCAAAGCCATTCGTTTACAAGCACCATTTGTGGAAATAGAGAACTCGCTGACGGAGCTCAGAGTTAAAAGACTGGAACAAAGCACTGAAGAGGTTTCATGGAGGGGTCCCTGTGGGATGGAGACAAGCTGTGGACTTTGAGTCACACAGACTGGGTCCCAGTCTTAGCTCCACCAGCAAAGGGCAGAGGCCTCTGGGCAAGGAGAGTCGTTTGCTCAGGGGTAAATAAAATGCCAGCCTTGGCATTGAACCCCTCTGAGCCTTGGTTCCTTACCTGTAAGATAGCAGTGGTGACATAACGTGGTCATAAGGATTAAGTAACATCATGTACTGAATATTTGCAGCCCAGCTCTTGCTATGCCATAATGGCGTATAGTGACCTTAGTTTTCCTGACCAAGTTCATTCTCTAAAGAAGCTATTTTTTCCCCATTCCCTCCCTGTGGGTACCTTTTGAAAGTCTCACAGAGCACTTTTTTTTTTGATTTGGGATTTCACTCTGCTGCCCAGGTTAGAGTGCAATAGCATGATCACAGCTCACCACACCCTTGACATCCAGGGCTCAGGCAATCCTCTCGCCTCAGCCTCCTGAGTAGCTGCCACTACAGATGTGAACCACCATGTCTGGCTCTTTTTTTTTTTTTGGTAGGGATAGATCTTGCTATGCTGCCCAGGCAGGTCTTGAACTCCTGGGCTTAAGCAATCCATCCACCTCAGCCTCCCAAAGTGCTAGGATTAGCGGCATGAGCCACTGCGCCCAACTACAAAGCACATTTTTCTTTTGAGTTGGAGTCTCACTCTGTCACCCAGACTAGAGTGCAGTGGCATGCTTCCGGCCACTGCAGCCTCGATCTCTTGGGCTCTGCGATCCTTCCACCTCAGGCTTCCAAGTAACTGGAACTACAGGCACACGCTTCCATGCCCACCTAATTTCTGGTTTATTGTAGAGACCAGGTCTCACCAAGTCGCCCGGTCTGGTCTTGAACCTGCAGACTCAGGCAATCCACTCGCCTTGGCCTCCCAAAGGGCTGGGATTACAGGCTGAGCCACCGAGCCCAACCAAATTTTTTTTTTTGAGTAGGAGTCTCACTTTGTCACTCAGGCTGAAGTGTAGTGGCACGCTGCTCACAGTCACCTCAGCCTCGACCTGCTGGACTCAGGCAATCCTTCTGTCTCAGCCTTCCAAGTAGCTGGAACTACAGGCATGCGCTACCGTGTCTGGCTTATTTTTTGATTTATTGTAGAGATGAGGTCTCACCAAGTTGCCCAGGCGGGTCTCGAACCCCTGAGCTCAGGCAATCCTCTCGCCTTGGCCTCCCAAAGTGCTGGGATTACAGGCTTGAGCCACTGCTCCCGGTCCACAAAGCACATTTTAAAAACCACTTTGACTAGTTAGTATTCTCGAGGGCTGTCTGAAGACGGCCCTCTGCTAGGTTTTCTGCAAACAGATGGACTATGGAAAGGACTCTGTCAAGCCAGCCTGGGTGTGCCTGGGGACAGCCCCTCCCACAACGCCCCCCACCTGCTCTTCATACGGACGGTGTCTCACAAGTTTCCCATGGGTCTGAACTGTGCAAACAGAGGTGGTAGGAACGTCTGTGGTTTTCTAGGGCAGTCACAGTATCCTATTCTTCTTCCTCCCACTCTTTTCCATAGGATTTGAGGCTCAACTTACTCTCAAACTCTGGAAGTGAGCAGGTAACACCCAGGCAGATGGAGAGGCTCACACGTCCCTGGTCATAGTGATTCTCTCTGGCTGTCCACAGGACGCAAGCTGGGACAATCAGCATGAACTTCAGGAATGTTGCTGGAACTCTTCGGAGGGAGGAAATCTTTCTGCTGCGTTTTTAGAAGGTCAAGTTTCAAATTCAGTGCTGCTGTTGGCTTTCTTTATATATTAGAAGAACAAGTTGGCTTGAGAATGAAACCAACAGAGATGAAAACAAAAATGGAGAGATCGTGTCATGTCCCGATGACCACTTGATCTCCTTGGTTCAATCATGCCTGAAGCCATCACTCTTCAACTTGCCAGTCATGTGAACCGATACATTCCCTTTTTAGTTTAAGCTAGTCTGAGTTAGGCTTTGGTCTCTTGTAGTCAGAAAATCCTATGTAATAGTTTAATAAACATCTTTTTGAAACTAAATTTACCTGTGGCCTCAACAAGAACTGAGAGGCTCAGTGTCGCCTCCAGGAGTGCAGAATCTGTGATGACTCTACTTCCTGACACGTTGATTTCCCTCAGACCTCTCTTATATGGAGAGAGGCAAAATAGTGATGGGGGAGGGCAAAGAAAAAAAAAAGAAAGGAGTTTTGGAATCAAACAAAATTAAAATAAAATTGGGGGACACGACAGGCCCACACCCTTTCGCTGAGCAGATCGAGGTCTTCCTTCTGGCCAGTTGTGGGTAGTTAAATGGGCCTATGTTCAATGCATGCATTGGGTAAGTTCAGCGCATGCGTGCAGTGAGCGTGGCGACTCTTCCTACTTAGGAGTGAGCCCCAGGGCAGGCCGTCCCCAGGATGCGTCTTGCACTGGGTGAACCCCTAAGCCTTCGCGCTGGCGACTTTTATGACCTTCACATGTTGTGTGTGTCGTGTGCAGAGTAGGTGCTCGGCCCAGCCTTGCTGAGTGGACTTCGATTCACCGCAAGTGCCCTGGGCCTTGTGAGGCAAGAGGTGACAGACCCAAGGGGACTTGCGTGTGCAGTTCTCGTCGGAGCTTCCAGGTGTCCTCCTTCCACCACCTGCTTCCATAGCGGCCGCCTTTGAGGTGCTTTCTGAAGCCCTCGGCCCCAACCGCAGGAAGCACGAGATCAATTGTGCCTGGAGACCACACTCGGGCCCCTAGTCCCAGCTCCTGCACTAGACTCTGATCCCATCACTTTACTCTTTCGAGCCTCAGTTTCCCTACGAGTAAAACAGAAATCCTAACCCCGCAGCTCTGCGAAAAGATAGGCTGTGGGCCTCCTACGGACCGGAAGCCCCGCCACAGACTTAGACGTTGGCACTCCAGGGTTCAGATGCAGCCTGTGGAATAAGTCCACTTGGCTTGCATATTTTTTCTTAAATATTTGAATCACCTGTCTCTGGCTCCAAGACCTTTTCATCACCCCAAATAAAAACCGTGTACCCATTACTTATTCACTCCCATGCGCCCTTCCCTCCAGCCTCTGGCAACCACTCATCTGCATTCCGTCTCTTTGGATTTGCCTCTGCTGGACATTTCATATAAATGGAATCACATGATGTGTGACCTTTAGTATATGGCTTCTTTCACTTAGCACAGTGTTTTCAAGATTCGTCTCTACCGTCATATGTGTCACAATGGACTTTTGGGTTGTTTCTGCCTTTTGGCGATTGTGAATAGTGCTGCTGTGAACATGCAGGTAGATGTGCTTGTATGAATACCCGCCTTTGAAGTTTTGGGGCATATACCTAGGAGAGAAATTGCTGATAACTCTGTATTTAACTTGTTGAGGAATCACCAAACTTTTCCACAGTGGCAGAGGCACTTACTTTCCCACCAGCAATGTACAAAGGCTCCAATTTCTCCACATGCTCACCAACATTTGTTACTTTCCTTCCTATTTTATGATGGCCATCCCAATGGGTGTGAAATGGTAGCTCATTGTGGTTCAGTGAGATGCTCACATGTCAAGAAAAAAGAGTTCACATAAAAACCCAATTTGACAGCTTCTCTTGAAAAAGCAAAGCTGTGTCAACACTGGGATCACATTTGGACAGAGCCAGCCTCCTCCAAAGCTAAATGGATCTGGTACGTCCCGACTTGTCTGCCACAAGCCTCACCCCTCTCTAATATTTCCCCCATTGGGAGTGAATGCTGCTACTTCTGATCATACTCCACTCTTCTTTTTCTTAAAGAGGAAGTCAGCCCACATGTCTCCATCAAAAGTGAGGAAAAGGAAGATAAACTTAGGGGATTCTGGGTTTCTGGCATATAGGAAGTCCCATAATTCTTTGTGGAAGTGTTTAATATGTGCCTGGGTCATTTGCTCATTTCTGCCACCTGGTTTCTGTGAGTATCTGAGTGGGTGACACACACACACACACACACACACACCGCCAACCCTGTCTCCTCCTTTTTTTTTTTTTTAGAGGCGCTACGGAGACTTGCCTGTCTTCCCAGGCAGACACACCAGGGCCAGACTGAGCTTTTCTGGGGGCTCGTACAGGGGCTGCTCCTTCTTCTTGGACCTGCTTGCTAATTCTTCACTGGCTCCAACTCTTTTCAAGGTCTTGGTAGAGGGCCATGTTCTCAGCACACTCCCCTGATGCTCAGGTTGGCTCAAGGACCCCTTTGCACATGCCCACAGGATGCAGACTCCGCCTAGCCCTGGGGGTGGCTGTCACCCATTAATCCCTTTCGTGATTCCTTTCCTCTTTGCAAAATTTGGACCCCGGGTGGGCGCCTTCGTAGAATCACGCTTCTCAGTTTATGCCACACATTCACTATTTGTCTGTTCAGGGCCCCTCTTGTGCCTTCTTGTATTATTTTTTGCCTGAGTCCATTGCTACCACTTCTCACTGCCTCCCACAGGCAGCGACTTCAGTGTCTTCAAAATAAATCCTTCCAACCCACTTTCCAACGCTTATGAACCATATATAGTCTTGCTCTGTGAGTGTTTATTTTAAATTTATGTCCGTGGTATTGTGTCATCAATCTCAGTCTAGTTCCTACTTTTTTCATTTCACACTATGTTTTTGAGATCTATCCATGATGATATATTCAAATCCAGGGTATTGTGCATTATTTCTCCCTGATGCACATTATTCTATCTTCTGTACATATCATATCTGGCTTACTAATTTCTCCCAGTCATAGACATGTAGGTCACCTTGGGTTCCTTACTGTGACAAACTTGTCTGCCTCCAGCATCTTTACACATGTCCCCTTATGATTCCACGCAGGAGGGTCTCCAGATTGTACACCTGTGAGAGGGGTTGCTGTGCCACGGATTGTTATGGGGTGAGTTGTGCCCCCTAAAAAGGTATGTTGAAGCCCAAATTCCCGGGGCTTCCGAATGCGACCTTGTTTAGAAACAGGGTCATTGCCGAGCACAGTAGCTCAAGCCTGTAATCCCAGCACTTTGGGAGGCAGAGGCAAAAGGATTGCCTGAGCTCAGGGTTTGAGACCAGCCTGGGCCACATGGAGAGACCTCGTCTCTACAATAAATAAAAAAATTAGCTGGGCGTGGTGTGTGGTGGTGCGCGCCTGTAGTTCCAGTTACTTGGAAGGCTGAGGCAGAAGGATCACCTGAGCCCAGCAGGTCGAAGCTGTGGTGGCCATGAACGTACCAGTGCACTCCAGCCTGGGTGACAGTGAGATTCCGACTCAATAAAAAAAAAAGAAATAGGGTCATTGCAGATGTAATTAGTTTAGATGAGGTCATACTGGGGTACAGGAAGCCCCAAATCCAATATGGCCGGCATCCTTATAAGAAGAAGAAAAAATGGGAAGATAGAGACACACAGGGAGAAAGCCATGTGACAATGGAGGCAGAGAGTGGAGTGATGCAGCTGCAAGCCCAGAAATGCCAAGGATTGACAACCACCGTGAGAGGCTGGGGAGAGACGAAAAATGATGCTACCCAGAGACTTAGAGAAAAATGGCCCTGTTGGTGTGTATCTTAGGTCTGCATCCATGAATTTCTCCGAACATCTGGACCTTAAAACTTTCTTAGAACTTTCTCTCAATGATGAATACTGGTGATTTGGCTTACACTCGTACAGATACATACTATCCATCCATCTGTTCATCCATTCGTGTATCCATTGATCTATCTATCCACTCATTCATTTGTCCGTCCATCCATCTGTCTGTTCGTTTGTCCATCTGTCCATCCATCCATCCCTCTATCATCTATCTGTCCATCATCCATTCATTATTTATTTATCTACCATCTGTCCAATCATCCATTCATCATCTCTCTGCCTGTCTATCCATCCACCATCCATCATCATCATCCATCCATCGTCCATCCATCATCTCTATCCATCCATCCATCATCTGTCTGTCTGTCTATCTATCTATCTATCTATCACCATCATCATCATCATCATCTAGTCATCCATCTATTCATCCATCCATCCATCCATCCATCCATCCATCCATCCATCCACTCATTCTACAGATTTTTATTAGGTCCTTGTTTGGTGCTGGGGTCACAGTAATGAATAGTATAAGACAAACAGATCTTTGCCCTCATGGACCTCAACATTGGTAGTGAAGACAGACATCACACTTATAATTAGTTAGTCACAAGCACAGTAAACTCTGTAAAGGAAACCCGAGAGGGTAGAACAGCGGGACCTGACAGATCATGGGGGTCATGGAGGGCCTCACTGCAAAGTGACACGAAACTGAGGCTGACAGACGCGTAGTGCTTGGCCAGAGGAAGCAGGTGCAGGAAGAGCCTCCCACCCAGGGCAGAACAGGTGTGCATAGTTCGAGGCGGGAGAGCACTGGGTGCTTGTGAAGAAGTGGAAGAAAGTCAGCCTGGCTGGAGCGGAGGGAGGGCAGGAGAACAGCCTGAGATGTGGCTTCATCTTTGTGCCCGAGCTCAGATCTCCTAAGTATCCGCTGGGGATCTGTGCCTTGGCGGTGAGACCCCACACCAATTAGTTCCTGCCCGCCCCTGTGGTTCACTGGGAGGCCAGCCTCCCTCGGTTTGCTAAGAAACGGGCATGCCAGTATCCCCTCCACAGGGGAGATGAGCAATGATAAACAACCCCAGAATGTTTCAGGGCTCCCTAGCAGGGAGAAAAACCCCAATTGTGTAAATCCATTTCTACCGTCATTCAAAAATCCCACACGTTAGTAATGCCAGCAGTAAAACAAAGGAAGTGGCTACATTTGACGTGCACCCGGTTCCAGTCTTTCTGGGGGGAAACCAAGAGATGTAGAATGTAACTATGAAATAGTCAAGGTAGGTCATGACAGATGAGGCAGCAAAGAAGTCAGGAGGTTCGGTCACCTCCCAAGGTCACACAGCCGGACAGTGAAAGAGTCAGGGGTAGAAGACGGGCTTCTTGCCTCTTGGTCCACTGCCAAGCACATTATAGCCAGTCCAGGGAGGAATCGCTTTTCTCTGTAATTGGGAATACCACTGAGAGCTAATTTCTTCCCAATAGACCCACAGTGTGGGGAAGAGCACTTGACCTAGAGTCTTGTTAGGGGGGTGGTCTGTCATGCAGACTGTAAAACAATCAGTTAGCCATCATATTTCCATTTCTTTTCGGTTGATCCTGTTGAGAGAGAGAGAGAGAGACCCCATCAAGGCTGGGAGAGCTGGCCTGCAACACATCCACTCAGGGCTGTCAATAATTAGGTTTTACGGACGCCCGGCTTCACAGGCTGCAGCTTAGTGCCTCTCCATCGATTTAACTATCATTTCAGGTCCATAGCTCACAGCTAGAAACCAGCCTACATAAAACCCCACATTATGACTCTTCCCTTCTTGTTTAGGACACTGCATTCCATTAGGAAAACCAAACTACTTAGAGGAGAGCTTGATGGATGAGCCTGACGTTATAATCTCGCGGAACAATTACAGGGCTGTCCTATTAGCGGGAGATACCCCAGTACACACTGAAGGCTGGGTAGCTGAGATTGCTGAACGTGGGAAGAGTCAGAGTGCAGGCAAGTGGGCCAGGGTATCCAGCTCTTCGTGAGCAACTTATATTGTGCTCGAAAGCCCTTAGAGGACTGTGTGGCAGAGACCTTTTCCTGAACCAATTTCAGAGTCCAAACAATGAAAATGAATAACAGAACAAGTGTTTACTGAGCACCTACTACATCCATTCAGATTATGGGTTAGACAGCAGAGAACTACGAGGACTTTATGCTGGCATCCCTGCCCTTGTGGAACTTTGATCTAAGAAGGTAAATAGGCAGACATAGATGATAGATTATACAGAGACAGAGGATAGGAAGGTAGGTAGGCAGACAGACAGACAGACAGAAAATCAGTAGTCATAGGAGCCTGTGCTCATTTCCAACGAAATGACACCAAATTAAATGCAGTAGGGGAGATTTAGCAAATAGGTGGCCCCACCTCCCTTCCCTCACCACTGACAGATAACCCTGATTACTCATGGTATCTGTTACATATTGAGTTGTGCCCCTACCTAGAGATATGCGAAAGTCCTAACTCCCAGTACCTGAGCACATGGTTTTTGCAGATGTAATCAGGAGATGATGAGGGCAATTTGGCAAGACCTCATCTCTACAATAAATCAAAAAATTAGCCGGGCGTGGTATCACACACTTGTAGCTCCGGCTACTTGGAAGGCTGAGGCGGAAGGATCACCGAAGCCCAGCAGGTCGAGGCTGCAGTGGTCGGGAGCGTGCCACTGCACTCCAGTCTGGGTTACAGAGTGAGACTCCACCTCAAAAAAAAGGGGGATTGGTCTTAATCCTGTGACTGGTGTCCTTATAAGGAGAGGGAGTTTTGGACACAGACACAGAGAGATAACAGCTGCGTGAAAATGGAGGCAGAAGCCGCAGTGATGCAGCCACGTGCCAAGGAACTCCTGGGTGCTCAGAAGCTGGAAGAGGCAAGGAAGGATCCTTCCTGAAATGCTTTGCAGGGAGCGTGGTCCTGCCCAGACCTTGCCTTCAGACTCCTAGCCTCCAGAATTGTAAGAGAATGAATCTGTGTTGTTTCCAGGCACACCATTTGTGATATTTTGTCACAGCAGCGGTAGGGAATGAACACAGCCCATATCTGTTCCCAGCGTCCTCCTCAACACAGTACTCCAGGTTGTCCTGGCCAGTTCCATCTGAGCTGGCCTTTGAGTTGAAACTTATCTGCTCTCCTTGGACTAGGAGATCAGAAGGTTGGTGGGATGGGCTGGGCTTTGAAGGACAGGTAGAATACAGACAGGGGGAGCCTAGGTACCAGGTAAAGCAGTATTTTGAGACAGGCCAATTGTCATCTGTTTCTGACTTCCGTCCAGGGACTCCTTATTTAACTGAGCCAGCATCACCAGCTCATGGACAGCGGTGAGGTCACCTGAGGGCAGGTTCGTGGACATCTGCTTCACAGACACACAACAGAGCACACACATGGAGCGCGCGCACACACACACACGCACACACACAGAGCATATCTATTCTAGGCATGCTCATTAGCAGCTAACTTTAATCATCCTTCGTGCTTGCATCTCAAATACCAAATACTTTGGTGTGTGCTGTCTATGAACACACACCAAAAATAGTTCTGGGTAGATGAATACACGAGCCAAGAGGCTGGCTGATTGCAATTTGAGTCGAGTGAAGTCACTGCCTCCCAGATCCCTTCTGTGCAGCGAGGCAGGAATCTTAGCACAGGATATCAATAACTAACTAACCTGAACCGCCCCCAGCCAGCCGCATGCAGCTGACCACGCTGGGTGGGAGAGCGAAGACTCTCTGTCTCCAGTCCTTGGACAGGATGTATCTGCCTGTGAGTCGGACCCTGCGGCTAAAATCTGCTGCTCATTGGCGAGACGCAGTCACTCCACCTGGGATGCGGTAGCTCTTGCAGTTAGGTATTCTGTGCTTGCAAACTTGCACCACTTAAAGAGTGGCGTGAATGTCAGTGAAAAGGAGAAGTTGACAGGACCTTCTGCCATCTGCCTCTCTTTTCTTCCGCATTCCCAGGTACTTGATGCCAGCTGCGGACTTGATTTATTCATCATGACAAGGATCAGAGGAAAAAAAGAATTGGAGGAGTGTGCAGCCCTCTCCCGGCCCACCACCCACAAGCGAAAGACCTAGTGTCATTTTGTAGTGGGATAAATGGTGCCCTCTTCCACCAGCAAAAAAAATATGTCCGTGCCCTGACACCCTCACCCCAGAACCTGCAAAAGTGACCTTATTTGGAAAAGGGGGTTTTGCAGATATAATTAAGGTTCTCAAAATGAGATCTTCCTGAATTACCTGAGTGGGCCTTAAATCCAATGATGAGTGTCTTTGTAAGACACACACAGAAAAGAGACGGGGGAAGTCCATGTGAAGACGGAGGCGGGGTTTAGAGTGATACAGGCGTGACCCCAGGAACACCAAAAGTTGCCAGAAGCTGGAAGAGATGAGGAACAGAATCTCGCCTAGACCCCTCGCCTTGATCTTGGACTTCTGGCCTCCAGAGCCATGGGGGACGAGCTTCTTCTGTTATTTTACGCCCCCACGTTTGTGGCAATTTGTTATGGCAGCTCTGGCAAGCTGATACGTACACATTTCTTGTTGTGTGCATGGAAAAATGGGCCAAGTGGAAAAAAAATTGGAGAATCCAACAGGATTTGAATAATAATAACAGTTTTTAAAATCGCATTGATTGAGCACTTACCACATGCCAGGTTTCTGCCCAAGCTGGTAACAGAGCTAAATTTGGACTCAGCAAGATGAGGCCTGGAGCCCATGCACTTAACCAGGAGAGAGTGGAAGTTATCATTGGAAGAGGAGAAGGGTAGAGGATGAGAAAAAGCAGACCTGAAGGAGAGTCTGGAGCAATTTGGAAGAGGTTTTATTGCCAACTGCCATGAAGGGGAGACATGAAAGTTCAAAAGTTTTGCCTTGCCAGGTGCGGTAGCTTACACCTGTAATCCCAGCACATTGGGAGGTGGAGGCGAGAGGATTGACTGAGCCCAGGGGTTTGAGACCAGCCTCGGCAACTTGGTGAGATCTTGTCTCCACAATAAATCCAAAAATTAGCTGGGCGTGGTGGTGCATGCCTATAGTTCCAGCAACTTGGAAGGCTGAGATGGAAAGATTGCCTGAACCCAGTAGGTAGAGGCTGTGGTTGCTGTGCCTTACATTACAAAGCAAAGAACTGAATACTGCGTGTTGTCACTCATAAGTGAGACCTGAACATTAATCACATTAGCCCAAGGGAGGGATTGGCAGTTGCTGGACCCTGAAGGGCAGGGGCGGGAAGGGAGCTGGGAGGGGGGAAGTGTAACAACACAAAGGTACCTGGTCCTAAACCAGGGTAAGCGAGGACCTGATGGAGGCCCAAACTTCACCTACACCCAGCCTGCTTGTGTAGCTAATTGGGTACAGTGTTCACTCTGAGAAATGGGTCACCTGGAGCCTAATCCCCACCAGGATGCAATCTGCCCATGTAACAAACATGCACTCATATCCCCTGAATCTAAGATAAAACGATTTAAATTAAAAATCGATCAATCAATAGTATCTTTTTTTTTTTTTTTTTGCACGTTTCTGGAGAAATTTGGTGAAGATTTAAATTGCTCTCCAGGTTAAAGAAAATTTTTTTTGACATGACATCATGCTGAGACTTGAGCATGTGGGACCTGAATTTTATGCGGGTTACTCTTTCATTTTACATCCATCTATTAAGTCCTGGCTTATCTGCCAAAGCCTGTGCTCAGGATGAAGCAGATCGGCGGATGAATGAGAATGAGTGCCTGCCTTGGAGGCTCAGCTCATGAAGTGAGCTGGGACAGCAGACAGTTTGAGTTTGGCATCATTCCATGGGCAGTGGGAGTTTGTATGCGGGATGAAAAAGTTGAGAGAGCCTGAGGACAGGCTCTGTCTCCCAGACGGCTGGCCCTTTGCAAATCCCTACCCCTCTGACTATTAGAAGGCTGTTAGCTATGTGGATAAACGAACCCTGGCTGGACTGTGGAGTATTAATGAGTCACCCCATTCAGGTAACACAATCAGATTAAATTTTTTTTTCTGTAATCTCACCACTTTGGGAGGCTGAGAAAGGAGGATCGTTTGAGACCAGGGATTAGAGATCAGGTTGAGCAGGTAGCGTCACCCCGGTCTCTACAAAAAAATAAATTAAAAAAAAAAATCTAGCCAGGCATGATGCTGTGCACCTATAGTCCCAGCTACTCAGAAGACTTAGGGCAGGAAGATCGCTTGAGCTCAGAAGTTTGAGGATTCAGTGAGCTAAGATCATGACACTACACTCCAGCCTGGGCAACACAGTAAGACCTCTTTATTTTTTTTAAGTCAGAGTTTCACTCTGTCACCCAGGCTGAAGGGCAGTGGCATGATCACAGCCACCACACCCTCAACCTGCTGGGCTTAGATGATCCTTCTGCGTTAGTCTTCTAAGTAGCTGGGACTACAGGCACACGCCACCACACCAGGCTAATTTTTAAATTTAATGTAGAGACAAGGCCTCACCATGTTGCCAAAGCTGGTCTTGAACTCATGGGCTCAGGCAATCCTCCTGCCTCAGCCTGCTGAAGTGCTGAGATTACAGGCATGAGCTGCCACACCTAGCTTTAAAAAAATACATCCTGGCTGGGCTCGGTGGCTCAGCCTGTAGTCCCAGTACGTTGGGAGGTCGGGGCTAGTGGATTGCCTTTGTCTGAGGGCTTGAGACTAGCCCGGGCAACTTAGCGAGACCTCTTCTCCACAATAAATCAAAAATTAGCTTGTAGTTTCAGCTACTTGGAAGGCTGAGGCGGAAGGACCGATGGAGCCCAGCAGATTGACGCTGGGATGGTGGTGAGCGTGCCACTGCACTCCAGCCTGGGCGACAGAATGAGACTCCAACTAAAATAAATAAATACATAAATAAAGCTTGCTCTAGCCTTTTTTTGTGGGTTGGAGGGAAAGGGATGGGGCCTGGAGTGAAGCTGGATGACTCTTCTCAAATCTTATCACCTTGATGGCGCCTACAGAACTTAATGGTAAGGTTAGTCCTGGCTTTCAGAAGTATTTGTTCTGACTCTATGGACAATAATAGATACAGTTCAGTTTTGAGACTACAGGGGAACCAAATCTGACATGGTCGTGGAACTCTATAGGAAGTAGAACTGAGGGGAACACAGACTACGATCAGAAAACGACCCTTGGAAATCTTTGGAAATACAAAGATGATCTCCTCCCAGTTGGTTCAGTGCAGTTGAGTTTTCCCCAGCATTAGAGAAGGCTGCTGATTGTTTCCCTGAGCACCGGAAAAAGATGTCTGCCAGTTTCTAGAGTCATATGATATGAAAACAACAGGTATTTAGGCACTAGACCCATGTTTAGTGATAAGAGCTACTTGGGACCCCAGAAGACTGGCAGATAACACTTTGTCTGACATTCACTTTTTTTTTCATTTAAAAAAATGTAGATTTTTTTTAGAGACAGGGGTCTCACGATATTGCCCAGGCTGATCTCGAACTCCTAGCCTCAAGTGATCCTCCTGACTCAGCCTCCCAAAGTGCTGAGATTACGAACACGAACCATCACACCCAGTCTGCATTTATGAATTCTCTCTTTTCTCTCATTATTAAATTATTATTGCTATTAGTATTAATCTGCTGAGACCCTATCATCCAATTTGCATAACATAACTGCATAAGTTATGAGACTACACTATAATGCAAATTTTTCTTGTAAGAATTTGCTGTTTTAAATTTTTATTTTATTCAAAAAAATTTTTTCAGGATTTGCTTTTAAATATGAGAGTCACATCCTCCTGGCTGCTGAAGCTGGATTTAGGGAAATCAGAGCAGTTTCCATCTCTGATCCTTCCTCAGGATCAAATTCGGCCAGCTTAGCTGTCCATGCCGCTCTGCATAGGGATTGCAATCTTCCAGCCAAGTTGGGTCTCGTCCACAGTGATCTGGAAGCCAATTTTCTCAATAAATCACAAAATTGTTCCACAGTTGCTGTGTTTACTCAAAAACTCGTCTTCTATTGCAATGCAGACATAATAGCTGTGGATATACTTTATATTTGGCAGTGTTTTATGTTGTGAGGCATTTCACAAAGCACATTCTGGGGAACACCAGGGTAGGATGGTCCACAGAAAAATAATTTCCTGATCTGAAGAAGTTTGGAAACCACCTGCTCTTGGACGTACATTCACACATCAGCTGAACCTGAAGCAAAGACATCTGGGTAACTTGGTTTAATGTGGCATTGGCCAAATTTGTTTGCCCAGAGAAGCCTCCTTTTTGGCGTACTTTGGGAACAAGAAACACAGGGGAGGAGCAGGTGAGAGGTGACCAGGCCTACTCCATTGTCCTCAGTTGGGAGGTGGGGCTAGGTGGATGTCTTATTTATTTATTTTTATTTTTTTGAGTTGCAGTCTCACTCCGTTGCCCAGGCTGGAGTGCAGTGGCATGCTTATGGCCACCCTAGTGTTGACCTGCTGGGCTCCGGCTATCCTTCCGCCTCAGCCTTCCAGGTAGCTAGAACTAAGGCGTGTGCTACCACGCCTGGCTAATTTGTGTGTGTGTGTGTGTGTGTGTGTGTGTGTGTGGATTTATTGTAGAGATGAGGTCTCATCAAGTCGCACAGGCTGGTCTCGAACCCATGGGCTCAGGCAATAGGTGGGTGTTTGAAATTGGTTTGCCTTGCCTTTTCAATATTGGAAAGTGGGCAGTAAGCGACAAGGTCTCCCCATGATGCCACTAGGGCTGGGAAAGGGAGATTGGTAAAAAATATGGCTGACAACTTTCTTTGGAGGAAAACGAAACCCAGTCCACTGGGCCGAAATAGACAACCAGCCAATTACAAAGAGTACCAGGTATCTCTTCTCTGTGAAAACCCCTCTAGTGGGCTGAAGAGTGTCCCCCCAAATTTGTGCCCACTTGGAACCTCAGAATGTCGTCTTATTAGGAAATAGTGTCTTTGCAGATGTAATTAAGGCAAGGATCAAGATGAGATCATCCTGAATTAAGGTGGGCCTTAAATCCAGTGACGAGCGTCCTTATAAGGGACAGAAAAGGACACACAGAGAAGGTCATGTGAAGATGGAAGCAGAGACTGGAAGGATGCTGGAAGCCACAAACCAGAGAACACCAGGAGCTACCCAAAGCTGGAAGCAGTGAGCAAAGATCCTCCCCTAGAGCCTTCAGAGGGAGTATGGCCCTCCCAACACCTTGATTTTGACCTTCAGAACCGTAGGAGAATACATTTCTGTGGTTCTAAGCCCCTATGTTTGTGTTATAGGTTATGGCAGCCCCAGGAGACTAATCCAACCCCCATGCTAGTGTTGCCAATGGCTGGGACAGGATTCCCCACGCAGACAGGATTCCCCACGCAGACAGAAACTGTGAATTACGCACACTGCCTCCCAGTCGATGAAGGCATAATGGATACATGTGAACTTGAGAGGCACTAATGTTTGCACCAGGGCTGGATAACTAGCAAGAGGCTGCCTGAGAGTCTTGAGCGGTCAGGTGCAGCGTGGAAATAGAGAGATTACGGAGCAAGGGGGATGATTTAGGGACAGTGGATTTGTCCAGGGATGACGGGACACGGGATGGCCAGGGGAAGCCCATTAGCCGCTAGAGGTACGCCAACGAGAAAAGCTATGAAGCTGAGAGCTGTCTCCTTGGGAGCCTCAACATGGCAGACCAGGAGGGAGCGATTTGATAAAGAGACACTGCTGGAAGGAACCCAGCAAGAACAGAGCCACCAGGCCAGGTTTGCAGCGAGTTGCCAGGACCAGACCTCGGGGGCCCAAGGCAGCCATTTTGCGATGAATCACTCCGGTGCAGGGACAGCCCCTGCCTTCCAATGAATTCTTTGTTACTTCTCACGCTTGACGCTTAACTTTTCCAGAGGTCTAGTCTTGAGCTGTGTGACCTTTGACAACTAGCCCCACCCCTCTCTTTCTCCTCTCTCCAATCTACAAAATGCAGGTGGCCATATTTGCCTCTTGGACCATTGGGAGGATGATGTAAAATAGCACACGGAAGGCACTTCACTCGGTTTCTGGCACACAGCAGCTATTTTCTTTGTTAGCTGCTGGTGTTATTACTGCTCGTGTGTCTATGCGGTGTGTCCCTATCTGCCAGTTTTTGTGTATCGAAGGGCTGACTGTGTGCCCAGCACGGTGCTAAACGCTTTACTCATGATTCTAATTCTCATACTAGGTATGGGAGGAAGGAATGATAAGTGCTATCAGTTTACAAACAAAGAAACTGAGGCACAGGGAGGACAGGACATTTGCCTGGAGTCACACGGATGGCAAAGTCGGGATTCAAATTCAAATACAACCCCTCCTAGAGTCCAGCCTTTTTACTTCTATATCTGATAGTTCACAGGATGATTTGATGTGCTATGAAAGTGAAATTTTTACTTCTGATAGTTACATGTGTATTTTATTGTGTATTAGAAAACTATAGGCTTCCCATTTACAATAGTAACGTGGAATTTTCTTTAAAAATGAACGTACTTAGCAGCACTATTCACAATAACTCAAGGATGGAAACAGCTCACATGTCCATCAATGGAGAAGTGGATAAACAAATTGTGGTTAACCCACACAATGACATATTATTTAACCATAAAAAGGAATGAGGCTGGGCATGGTGGCTCACACCTATAATCCCAGCACTTTGGGAGGCTGGGGCAGGGGATTGCTTGATCCCAGGGATTTGAGACCAGCCAGAGCAACAGAGTGAGATACCATCATTACAGGAAATTTTAAAAAAATAGCTGGGCATGGTGGCTTGTGCCTGTGTATAGTCCCAGATACTCAGGAAGCTGAGGTGGGAGGTTCACCCGAATCCAGGAGGCTGAGGCTGCAGTGAGCCCTGATTTTGCCACTGCACTCCACCCTGGATAACAGAGTAAGACACCGACTCCAAAAAAAAGAAAGAAAGAAAGAAAAAAGAATGAAGCACCG
This sequence comes from Carlito syrichta, assembly GCF_000164805.1. Lineage (NCBI taxonomy): Eukaryota > Metazoa > Chordata > Mammalia > Primates > Tarsiidae > Carlito > Carlito syrichta. The sequence goes on along the minus strand of NW_007231858.1, from coordinate 76,172 downwards.
ATACATGTTAAAATATGGATAAACCTCAAAAACACTCTGCTAGGTGAAATAAGCCAGAACCCAAATCACAAATATTGCAGGCGTCCACTTACAGGAAATGTCCAGAACAGATAAATCCATAGAGACAGAAAGCACAACTGTGGTTGCCAGGGACTGAGGGGAGGAGGCAGTGGGGAGTGGCTGCTTAATGGGAACGGGATTTTATTTGGGGGCAATAAAAATGTCTTGGAACTAGATAGGGGTGATGGTTGCACGACACCATGAATGTACTAAATACCACTGAATTCATTCTAAAATGGTTAATTTTATGATACATCAACTTTACCTCAATAAAGAAATAAATACATGTATCTAAGTTTGAACAAAAAAGTTATTTTTTTTTTTTTTTTGAGTCAGGGTCTTATTCCACTCTCCTTAAGCTGGAGTCCAATGGCACGATCACAGCTCATCACAGCCTCAACTTCCTGGGTTCAGGTGATCCTTCTGCCTCAGCGTCCTGAGTAGCTGGAACTACAGGTGTGCGCCACCATGCCAGGCTGATTTTTTAAATTTTCTGCAGAGATGGAGTCTCGCTATGTTGCCCAGGCTGGTCTCAAACACCTGGGCTCAAGTAGTCCTCCCGCCTCAGCCTCCCAAAGTGCTGAGATTACAGGTGTGAGCCACTTTGTCAGACTGAAAAAAGAAGTTAATATATTTAAAGAAAAATATGAAGTAAATAATAGCACAGAGGGAGGGCAGCTAAGGCAAAAATCACGAAGGTAGTGCTTAGAAAATATGGCACTGTATTATCCACTGAGTGCACAAGACAACTTCTTAAAGGCCAAGTCAGCATCTTATTCTCCTTTGTTGTGTGTAGTGTGTGTGTGTGTGTGTGTGTGTGTGTGTGTTTCTTTCCCCTGCAGTCAGCTCGGTGCTTAAGAAAAACTTGTTGAGTTCAGCTCAGCCCGGCTCAGCCTGGCTTAGTTAATTGAGTTAAGGCGAGCTGAGTAGTACTGAATGTACCAGCTGGCTGGCCTGGAGGACGTCCAAGTTGAAGATGTTAAGAATCACACTAATTCAATAAGCTGCTGCAAGGAAGTTCTAAGGAATGAGCTCGCACGCCTTTCCTTACCTGACTTACCTGTGTTCAGTTGGCACCTCCGGGGCCATGCCCACTTGGTAATAGAAGAGTTCTCTCCCTGTAATCCCCCATGTGTGTTTGCAGAAGACACCGGCCAAAAGAGGGAAGGAAAAGAAAAAACAAAACAAAACAAAAACGCAGGCTCAGCTGAAAGCCCCCGAGCCATGGAAGGAAGGGCCTGAAGAAAGCAGAGAACTTTCTGTCTGTCCGTGCACAGGTGCTGGCAGCAACCTACAGCTTCCTTGTCCAAATCGCTCCTTGTGCGTCTAGCTTCGCGAAGTAACAGAGATCTCGTTCTCCTGACCCTGACTGCCTGGGTTTGAACCTGGCGAGAACCTTAGACAACTTCATTCATCTCTCTCTGCACCTTCATTTTATCTGCACTTGTCAAATGAAAATAATAATAATACCTACTGTATGAGTTTGTTGGGAAGATTCAATGAAACAGTACACGCCGAGCACTTAGCACACAGTTTCAGGGACATTGGAAGCATCAGGAAAGGTTTGCTATGAGGATTAGCACGGATCAGTGCAGCAGAAAGCAAGCCATGTTTAAAACACACATAAGGGCTGGTGTACAGGGACCAGCTTTTCAGAGACTTGGAGGACAGGACAGTTGTTTGTAAACATCCTTCTAAACAGAAGCACATGGCTCACTCATGTCAGTTGTTCTGGAATAGTGATGTAAGCTCCCAGTACTGGAAGGGAGTGGCAGGAATCCAGCTGTTTGTCTCCATTCTGGCAGGATCCTACCACAGAGTGAGTTCCCAGAGGATACTGCCCTGGGTGCAGCAAGCCCTGAGACTAGAAAAACACTACGAAGGCTTGGCACAGTGGTTCATACCTATAATCCCAGCACTTTGGGAGGTCGAGGCAAGAGGATTGCTTGAGCCCAGGAGTTCAAGATCAGCCTAGGCTACATAGCGAGACCTCATATCTCCAATATATATATATATATATATAATTAGCAGGGCATGGAGGCACGTGCTTATAGTCCCAGCTACTCAGGAGGCTAAGACAGAAGGATCACCTGAGCCCAGGAGGTCGAAGCTGTGGTGAGTTATAACTGTGTCACTGCATTCCAGTCTGCCACAGAGCAAGATTCTAACCCAAAGAAAAAGAAAAGAAAAAAGAAAGAAAAAACTTTGCAAAGCTTTTTTCTTCCCGCTTTTCACTTATGTGAGGGTCTGTACCTTGGCTATAAACCAGGAAGGTAAGGCAGGATTGTGGGTGGTGGTCTCTATCCACAAGCCCCAGCCTCATCTGCAAGGCTGTGAGTGCAGAGGGCCGGAGATGGGACCCTGGAGGCCTGGTTTCTCAGATGTGGCCCTGGTCACATTCCTGCCTTTTTCTGAGTGATTGTTCATTTATGAATGGGTAAACGAACGAGGGTTCCAGAGAAGCCACTGATTTTCAGGTTTAAAAAAATCTGATGAGACCTTTGATTAAATAAAAGTACAAGGGAGCCGGGATCGGTGGCTCAGCCTGTAATCCCGCACCTTTGGGAGGCTGAGGTGAGTGGATTGCCTGAGCCCGCGGGTTCGAGACCCGCCTGGGCAGCGAGACCTCATCTCTACAATAAATAAAAAAAATCAGCCAGGCGTGGTAGCGTATGCCTGTAATTCCGGCTACTCGGAAGGCTGAGGCGGAAGGATCACCAGAGCCCAGCAGGTCGAGGCTGCGGTGGCCGGGAGCGGCCACTGCACTCCAGTCTGGGCGACAGAGTAAGACTCCAACTCAAAAAAAAAAGAGAAGTACAAAGGAACTGAATATACAACTGGACACAAGGTTTGAGAACCAGGAGGCGGGTTCCTTGACCACAGGCCACCCAGTCGCCTGCTGTCCCCTCAATGGCTACCTCTCTTCAGCACAGTTTTTGGTTTGTTTTTTTTTTTTGAGTTGGAGTCTTACTCTTGTCACCCAGGCTGGAGTGCAGTGGCACACTCACAGCTACCGTAGCCTCGATCTGCTAGGCTTTTGTGATCTTTCTGCCTCAGCCTCCTTAGCAGCTGGGACTACAGGCATGTGCCACCACACCCACCTACTTTTCAAAAAAATTTAATTTAGAGACAAGGTCTTGCCAAGTGGACCGGGCTAGTCTTGGACTCCTGGGCTCAGGCAATCCTCTCGTCTCTGCCTCCCAAAGTGCTGGGATTACAGGCATGAGCCACTGCACCCGGCTCCTCCAGCACATTTTGAAAACGGAATTCCCGCAGGCACAGGGCAGGACAGAGCATGGGAGGGTCCCGAGACGGTGCCCAGCAGCAAGAAGAAGGCACAGAACAGAGCTGTCTGTCACACACTACTTGCCCCTCAATGACAGCGTGACACGGAAGATTGGGATATTGGATCTTTCTGTCTATCCAGCATCCAAGCCTTCTTCTTCTGGTAAGAGCACCCTGATTTTCTTTGGGGAAACACTCACTCTTATTCTGTCCAGGTGGCTGAGTTAGGCTCCAGCAGTGACTGGAACCTGGGCATTTAGATAATCCTACCCCTGTCACCAGAGTCATTGGTTGCGTCGGTTCAGCAATGGGCAGCTGAAACAATCAGAGTTCATGGGCCCTAACCCTGGGACTTTTACGGAGGCAATCAGGAAAAAGGCTGGATTAGACTCTGGGAAGATGTAAAACAGGTGGAGTGAGCCAATCTAAATGTAAAATCAATACAGGGAAAAGCATAGCCAAAGAGCTACAGAGAGGTAATTTCTTGAAGACTTCATTGAGAGCCTGGATCCAGCCATGCCTGAAGCTTACACAGTGCTTGCTTCTCAGTTAAAATAATCCAATATACATTTTCTATCTGACTTAAGTCTATTTAAGTTAGGATTTTGTCACTTTGCAACTGGAACCTCATGACTAATACACATGGGCAAGTTACTTCACTTCTCTAAGTTTCCATTTTCTCATTTCCTAAGTGTCTCTAAAAAATCTATAAACCTCACCTTTAAGCAGATCTATAAACACATATATCACAGCAGCAGTAGCAAGACATTAGCAATGGTGTTAAGTATTCTGAGTATTTATTAGTTTTAAGGAAAGCAAAACAAGGATTGGTTAATACCACTTTACTTTCTAAATGAGAGTGGAGGGAGAGGAGAGACCCCATAAATGACCATTGCAAGTGAGAATGGAGAAAAAGAGGAGGCCACATGTTAACCAGAACATGCAGTGGGGAGGGGTCCCACAGTTCTGCAGATGGGGCCGAGCTGGAGGGATGCTCAGTCAGATAAACCCCCAGGCTCTTGAGGCCAGGGAAAACCTAGAGGAACAGTTGAGACAGATACGTTTTAGGAGTGGAAGGTTTGGAGGCCCAGACTCCGCCCGTGAGGTTTATTGGGGAATAAGCCACTACAGCCACACGGCCAGCTTCACGCTAGGGCCAGATCTTCTCTGGACACACAGACTGGCCTTTTGTGGCCGGGAGAGCGGTGCCCAGGGATCGCCATCTCGAAACGCCACTGTGGTCTGCTCAGGAGCCCTTGAAATCGAAAGCCCTGGGCACTTCTTGTCACAGCCTCAGCCGTCACATATAAATACCACCGGGGGGGAATTTCCCACAGAATTTTTTGCAGCCACTCAATGTTTCATTTCCTATTGTTTGCCAGCCCCTCAACTGTCAAAGTAGCAGCAAACACAGGCTGCTTTTCCCCCAGAATCCCGTGGGCTTGCTCTTGCCTCCCCTCTGCGGCAGGGAAGGTGGCCTTGCCAGGACGTCATCCGCCTGGCCAGAGAGTAAGGTCTGTTAGTCAACTAGTGAAGCAAGTCAGCAGAGGGAGTGCCAGCTCAGGCTGCTGGGGTGGCACCGTTGCATGCCATCACCTGTGTTATTATTATAATCGTGGCGACTAATAATTGCATGCATAGAAATAAGCTCCTTCCACAAATCTGAAGTGCTTGACCAAAATACATTCATGTTATACTTTTTTTAAAAAATGAGTATTAGGTCTCACTCTGTCACTTAGGCTGGAGTGCAGTGGCATGATCACGGCTTATGGCAGCCTCTACCTCCTGGGCTTGAGTAGCTGGGACTATAGGCATGCGCCACCACATCTGGCTAATCAAAAAAAAAATTTTTTTTTTGTAGAGATGGGTGGGTCTCACTATGTTGCCCAAGCTGGTCTTGAACTCCTGGACTCAAGCAACATCTGTCCTCAGCCTCTCAAAGTGCTGGGATTACAGACATGAGCCACCATGCCTGGCCATTGTTTCTTTTACAATATGAACTTGGGCTGGACTCAATGGCTCAGCCTGTAATCCCAGTACTTTGGGAGGCCGAGGCGAGTGGATTGACTGAGACTGTGGGTTCAAGACCAGTCCAGGGAACTTGGCGAGACCTCATCTCTACAATAAATCAAAAATTAACTGGGCGTGGTAGCACGCACCTGTAGTTCCAGTTACTTGGAAGGCTAAGGCGGAAGGATCTCCAGAGCCCAGTAGGTCGACGCTGGGGTGGCCATGAGCGTGCCACTGCATTCCAGCCTGGGTGACAGAGACTACAACTCAAAAAAAAAAAAAAACCCAAAAATGAACTTGAATCATTTTTTTTCTTGACCCGGGATGGAATTCTAAGTTGTAGTCCCTCCATCAGTGTTCAGAAAAGATGACCCAGCTTGACTGATTGAACGATTGGAAAGCACCTGTTTTGAGGCAGGCATGGCATTGGGCATTTTGGGGACCAAACTTCGAATAAGACATAGCTGTCTGTGCATAGGAGCCCACGGTCTAGGGAGGAGGCAGAGATTACAGGCCAACATGGGATGCTGGAGTGGCTGGGAGTTGATTCCAGGGATCTTGATCTGGGGGGTGAGTAGGAGTTGCCAGGCAGGACAGGGTGGTCCACCACCAGTTCATAAGGTCTGAACACCTGCAGAATGCATGACTCCAGGCAAGGCTGGGTGCACATGGTGTTGCTGGACCCTGTGGGAATCAGGAATAGCAAAGATACTTGTAAACATTAATCACCAGGGCCCACCCATGACAGAGGTTGCCCTAGGAAGGAGTTCATCCATGTAGCCATTCATTCATCCACCCATAAAGTCACAAATATTTACTGAGCACTGAAGACGTGCCAAGTAAGATTGGGTGCTGGGGACACAGAGGTGATGGTAACCAGCCTGATGCCTTTCCTTCTTTCCTTTTTTTTTTTTTTTTTTTTTGACTCATGATCCCGCTACAGTAGTCTCAACCTGCTAGGCTCAGGCAATCCTTCTGCTTCAGCCTTCCAAGTAGCTGGGACTACAGGTGGACACCACCATACTCGGCTGATTTTTTTTTTTTTTTTTTTTGGTAGAGATGAGGTCTCGCCATGTTACCCAGACTGGTCTCGAACTCCTGGGCTCAGATAATCCTCTTGCCTCAGCTTCCCAAAATGCTGGGACAGGCATGAGCCACCGCTTGGTTCTTTTGGAAGCTTCCATGCTAGTGGGGCAGAGAGTCATTAAATAAAAACACGTGTCAAAGAATAAAGAAATATACAACACAATAAAGGACAACCAATACACACATGAGAATCTGCCTGCTCCTCATTTACTGACCTCCCTTTGCGTTTGCAAGACACTTTTTACATCAGTGGACACCTTGGGTCCCACCAGCAAGCCTGGAGGAGATAGTTTAGGAGTTATTTTCTTCGCTTTTCAGGGGAGGAAGCTGAGGTTTTGAGAGGCAGACAGACTCACTGGCCTGAGGTCATGCAGCTAGAAAGGTCAGGACAGCAACACCGGCTTACAAAGACAGAAACAGCAGCAGAGCAAGGTGGCCATTTTATTTTTTCAAAGTCACACTACCTGCAGGTGCAGAGGACACAAAAGTGTAAAATTCCACCAGGAAGGGAAACAAACAGTCTTGAGACAGCCATGTCTCAGAAGTCAAGACTGGAGGAGATTTTAAGACAGGGCATGAATCCTAATTCACATGTCTTCCAATGGGACCTCTTTCTGAAGTCGCAGGAACTAACATCCATCAACAATCCGGCCATCTCAGACTTTACCATATTCCTTCCAGGAGGAATTAAAACTCCCATTTTCCAGACGAAGAGATTGAATGCCCGCTACACACCATGGGCAGAAGTAGAATCTGAGCCCCGGTCCATCCGATGTCAGGACCCGCGGAGCCCCTGACACCCAGAACTGCCTCCCGACCTGCGGTTTGGGGGTCTGAACCTCGGAGGCTGTGGGAAGTGGGGAGGCAGGGCCCAGAGGCTGAGGTTGCAGCCGCTGCCAGCCTGGGGATGCGGCCCTGCACGCCCACTTTTTAACACGGTGGCATCCCTGACGGACACCCTTGTCCTTTTCCTGTGCTGGCCTCCGTAACACCATAAATAAAGCCTTAGAGTAACGTGACCCGAGCCAGGCAGTAAATGATGGCACTGTCAGTTGTACACGACTGTTGAAACAAACACACCCTGTAATCATCGTGCTGTACGGGGAGAAAGACATTTGGCAAATGAGACGCCATCTTCACATTGGTTTGTGCTGAGCATATAAATTTCCTGCGGGCCGGCCAGCGCTGGGGATGTGTAATTGATTGCCTGCATTACAATAAACAAGCCGTGACGGGTGCCCATTCATCATATTCCGCTGAGCGTCCCAGCACGCCCGAGCACGGAGGAAGCGCGGGAACGCGCGAGCCCGGGAAGCCGAGAGGAGGAGCCTGGGGGAGGGGAGGGCGTCGGAAAGACCGAGAAGGCCCGACAGACGGAGAGCCGGGGACGGGCGGGGGGCGGAGTCCGCTGAGCCGGCTGGGGACGGTGAAAGCAATTACTATGATGCTTTCGATGATCTAATTTGTGCTTTCTGGCCTTCGATGCACGACCCTCCTCCCCCCCAGCTCACCCCACTCCGACAGAGACGGGCCCCCACGGGGACTTGGGAGGGCTCGGAGATTGCTCCTTCCAAGAGCCAGGAGAGGAAGGGGGAGGGCGAGGTGGGGGAGGGGCCGCGTCTACTTGTAATCGGAGTAGATACATTCGGGAACACCGCGGGGGGAGGGAGGGCGTGTGTGTGTGTGTGTGAGTGTGTGTGTGAGTGTGTGTGTGCGCGCGCGCCCGCGCGCGCCGGACTTAGCTCTGCTTTTGCACTAGGATGCTTCCAATCCGATGGATAGGAACCAGTGTCTTTAAATAAATCTTTTTAAAGGGTGTTTGAAAAACAAGTGAAAAGTTCCTTTTATTGGAGAAAAGGACAGAATCCAAGTTGGCATCAAATCTGGTTCCACAAGCTTGTCATATGGAGCTCTCATTCCTCCCTCCCGCCCTCCCCTGCGCCCCGCCCCAGCGCCCACCCCCCTCCCGTCCCGCCACCCCAGCCCCAGCCTCTCTCCGCCCTTGGCCGGGGGCTGGGGGTCGAACGCGAGCTGCGGGGAGGACCCTCCTCCTCACCTAGACAGACCCAAGGCGGAGGCACACTGGCATATGAAGGACAGAAAGACAAATGACGAGCTCTCAGCTAGCACACGCACTGAGTGACTACTTACATTAGGCAAAAGCCAAGGCCCTCAGCCAGGGGGTGAGGGGAGGGGGGGCATGGAAGGACTCCTCTCGGGCCAGCACCCCAGTTCTCACCCTACCAAATTCCAACCCCCGCCTCCGTAGCCACCAGGCGCCCTCGCCTCCCCTCCCGGGCTCCCAAAG
>NW_007231858.1:56305-67403 GCF_000164805.1 Carlito syrichta | reverse complement strand
GGAGGGGGCGGGGCAAGCACAGAGAAAGAGCGTTATGGGCTACCTCGCTGGAAATCGCACACCGCTTCCTAGAGTCCTCTGCCTTTTTAGCACAGCCTCAGCAAGACTGTCATCTGTCGCCTTCGAGATGATTAGGAAGACACCGTTTTTGGAGTCTGCTACAGAGGCCTGCTTTCTGAAAGCCGTAGCATCAGTCCCAGCCGTGTAGCTGCCTTCTTTGTGTGACCTGCGTCGTCCTTGAAGGATGAGCAGCTCATCTGGGTCTCCCAACAGTCCGGGAAGCTAGCTAGGGCAGGTGTTGTTGTCTCCATCTCCACACCACCACTCAGAAATCGCATCTCCGGAATTTGATTTTTCAGGGGGGAAAACTGAGGCACCAAGGAACAAAGTAGCTCGAGGTCTGGCAATGAAAAAGTCAAAATGTGAATCCAAGGGTCTTCTGATAGCATGGTCTTCAGCATCCTGACAGGAACACATGCTTTCTCCTTCCAACCCCTACTCCATAAACAAGTGCATACATGTACTGAAATGCAGAAGCAGAGTTCAGTCTATGCCGCATAACTGTGAGTCTAATCTCTCCCCATCCCTCTTGGTTTTACTACATATGGCTAAAATCTGCCCGCTTTTCTCCACCACCACTGAGTCCCTGGTCCAAGCCACCTGCGGCTTCCTCCTCTCCTATCCATTCCTCTCCAGCAGCCATGATGTTCTGGTCGCTGATCTCAGCGTGAAAACCATCCTCCAGGCCAGTGTCTCACTGTTGCCCATGCTGGAGTGCCGTGGTACCGTCCAAGCTCACTGTAACCTTGAACTCTTGGCTTAAGTGATCCTCCTGCCTTGGCCTCCTAAGTCACTGAGATTACAGGTGTGAGCCACCGCCATTTTTTAATTTGTTGTAGTAAAATATATATAATATAAAATGTTACACTTTGACCACTGTGACATGTACATCACAGTGGCATGAAGTACATTCGTGCTGTTGTGCTCCCATCACCACTAGCTGGTCCCAAACGTTCCCATCATCCTAAACAGAAGCCCAGTACCCACTGGCAATCAGTCACTCCCCACTGGGCCCTCCCCCTGGTCCTAGGCAACCACCTGGCTACTTTCTGTCTCTCTGGATTTGCCTATTTGGATATTTCCTCTAAATGGAATTATACAATGTGGGAACTTTGTATCTGGCTTCTCTTGCTCAGTATGTTTTCAAGGTTCAGCCATGTTGTAGCAGACGTCAATGCTTCATTCCTTTTTATGGTCAAATGATATTCCTTTGTATGGATAGACCGTATTGTGTTGGTCCATTCACAGGTTGTTGATCATTTGGGTCGTTTCTACCTTTGGGCTATTGTAAGTAGCACCTCTATGAATGTTCCTGAACAAGTTTTTTGTTTCAACATTTGTTTGCAGTTCTTTGGGTTATAACCTTAGGAGTGGAATTGCTAGGTCACATGGGAACTATGTGTCTATCCTGTGGTGGAACACCAAACTGTTTTCCATAGTGATTGTCCAAGTTTACATCCCTACTAGCAGTGCTAGGGTTCCCATTTTTCCATATCCTCGCCAATCAACACTTGTAATTTTCTGTTTTTAACACTTTTGCCATCCATGCTGGTTCACACCTGTAATCCCAGCACTTTGGAAGACCAAGGGGAAAGGATCACTTGAGGCCAGGAGTTCGAGGCCAACCTGGGCACCATAGTGAAACCTTGTCTCTACAAAAAAATTTTAAAATTAGCTGGTCAAGGCTGCAGTGAGCTATGATGGCACCACTGTGCTCCAGTCTGGACAACAGAGCAAGACCCCATTTCTTAAAAATGCTTTTTAAAAGTGTGCCTAGCTCCTTCTTTTAGTTCTCTCCTCTTCACTTCTACTAATCTGGACTTTGATGTCCTCAGATCTGCCACTCTGTCATAGCAGGGACCTTTGCATACAGTATCTTCCTCCTCTCATTTCTCCTACTTGCTTCTCTCCACTTGCACCCCAAGGCTACATCAGATTCCCTCAGGGGATCTCAATCTCACAGCCTTCCCTTCACAGCTCCCAATGTGGTCATAAATTTACATTTCCCTGTGCAATTATTATTATTTTTTTTGAGTCCGATTCTCGCTCTGTTGCCCAGGTTGGAGTGCAGTGGCATGCTCACAGTCACTGCAGCCTTGACCTGCTGGGCTCCAGCGATCCTTCCATCTCAGCCTTCCAAGTAGCTGGAACTATAGGCACGTGTCACCGTGCCCGGCTAATTTTTTTGATTTATTGTAGAGACAAGGTCTCTCCATGTTACCAGGCAGGTCTCGAACCCCTGGGCTCAGGCAATCCTCTTGCCTCCGTCCCGCCCCCCAAAGTGCTGGGATTACAGGCATGAGCCACCTCACCCGGCTGTCTTTGTGCAATTACTAACTGATGTCCATTTTCTTGACCTGACTACAACTTTCCCCTGGGCAGGGGGGAAAACCCCCCACTGCGTCCCCAGCACTTAGCACAGCCCTGCAGAGACCCTAGGTGCTCCATATCTATTTGGTGAATGGCTGCAGAGACATGAACAAGATCCAGGTACTGCATCCTTACGCATTGTCCTTTTCTTTTTTTCTTCACTGATCAGTGGAACTAGGAGGCCTCAGTAAGTTTGGAACTGAAAAACTTGTTTCATCCGCCGGAAATTTGGAAACGGATAGAATTCTGGTTGCAGAATTAATATTCATGTCTCCTTTCGGGACCAGGGTGAATCTGGCAAAGGATTCCAAGTCTTGCATGGGAATTGCGTTGTCGATTCTGCCTTGTGACACGGCTGAAGGTTTAGGAACCTTGAAATGTATCTGCCTGGTGTAAACATGACCTCAGCGTGACAGGATGATCCCTGAGTTTGCCAACTCATTAATTTTTATGTTATAACAACGACCACAACAAACTGCATTTCTCCCCCATTTTGAATCTCTCTTAAGGTCAGGCCTGTGGGATTGTGTGAGACAAAAACCCTATAAACTAGAGTGGAGTGGTGCGTTTTCTGTGTTTACAGCTCTGTTCCTACACAGGGCTCCCAAAGAACTGAAAACAGAGGATTAAAAATCCATACAGCTACTTTCTCTCAAGGAACTCCAAATGCTTCTGACAGTCTTCAACCCGTGAAGTCATTTGCGATCAGATATCACCATGCCCACCTCAAAGACAGAGAAACAGAGGCGGGTTTCTAGAGGCCCCTTGATAAGGCAGCAGCAGACTCGGACAAAGCGCCCCTCCCACCTCTCTTTCTAGCCTTGCCCTCTCCATTAGCTTGATTAGGACAATTGATTTATTCATTCTTAGTGGTCGAGAGGGGGAAGAAAAAAACCCAACATGCCATTTGTGTGATATAAATATCTCTGGAAAAAAGCTAAAAAACATTGTGTCAGACATATTTTCTTAATACCACAGTCAATCACACGTGTCTGTCCAAGTGCATAGTTCATCAACCCAGGAGGGGGTGGGTGAGGAGGCATGTCAGGGAGTGGAGTGAGGGGTTGCAACTGGCAAACTCAGAAGAGACTCTGTTCTAAAACCCTCAGTCCCTCCATGGCAAATTTTGCCATCAGCTAAAGTCATACTGGCAGTTTTTTTCATTACACATTGCCTTTAGAGAATCTTTTAGAAGTCTCAGGAGCTTGATGTTAGGCAGGAATATTATAGGCAGGGATGCGCGGGTGCGGAGACAACTATTAAATTGGCCAGTTCCCAAAGAAAAAGACTGGGATTGTCACTTTCTCACTCGATATGTTCTCTGGATTCACAGAAGGATTTGGATCTCAAGGTAATGCCTTCTGCTCTGTCCCTACACCCTCATCATCAAAAAGCCTTTAATCTCGATGATTCTGCTGTTAGGAATTTAGCCCAAGGAAATAATTAAAGACGTATAAAAAGATTTAGTGACAGGATGTTCCTCACAACATGTAGATTATGGTGAAAGATTAGAAACAATCTCCATAACCAACCGTGGGTGACGGATAAGTAAGTGATGTCGGTCATCCTTGAAAACCCTGCTCAGACTTAAAAAGAAAAAAAAGGCTGGAAGGAAATGAACTGAGATGGTCACAGAGCTTGTCTTTGCGTGTGGAAGTGTTCATTATTTTGTTTATTTCTTGCTTCCCTGGAGTAAGACCTTATTTTTGGATAATCTAGTCCAAACCAACTTAAGTTTGGTTGACTCTAATTGGAAATTTTATGACATTCCCTAACACGTGAAAATCATAAATGGAACGGAAGGGGCACTCCGGGAAGCAGACTAAAAGCCTGAAGGAAAATCTGGGCAGGGAGGAAGCAGCCTCACTGGAGGAAGGGAACATTCCCACGGCTGAGAAATCAGGTGGATTTGTGGGTCCTGTATAGACTGTGTGTTTCTTAAAAGGCAAGAAGACAAAGGTACACTGAATGTGACAAGCAACTGGGAGCCACTATCAATTCTTTATATATATTTTTTCGAGTTAAGGTCTCACTCTGTCACCCAGGTTGGAGTGCAGTGGCACAATCATGGCTCACCTCAGCCTCAACCTCCTGGGATCGGGTGATCCTTCTGCCTCAGCCTTCCGAGTAGCTGGTACTACAAGTGCATGCCATCACGCTTGGCTAATTTTTAAAATGTTATAGGTCTTGCTATGTTGCCCAGGCTGGTCCCATATTTCTGGGCTCAAGCAATCCTCCCGCCTTAGCCTCCCAGAGTGCTGAAATTATAGGCCACCATGCCCGGCCCACTAGAGATTCTTGAACAAGAAAAGACACATACAGTTGCAAGTCAGACCAACCAAGACAAGACAATCCAATAAGCGAATGAGCTGGGATTAATTCCTTTATGGAAAGATTTGATTTCTTTGGATTTAGGGGTAAATGTTTCTGGAGAATCCTAGAACTCTAGGTCTGCAAGATGTCTTGAGATTGCTCTCATTTTGGGGATAGAATGACTGCAGTTCAAAGAGTTTGTTTCAGTTACACGGTAAGATGGCGGATTAAGTAGGTAGCAGCAATCAAATCGGCAGTGATCACCAGGGGTCCTTATTCCTAACTCTAGGCCAGTCCATCAATCCCAATTCTGAAACTGTTCTGGTTTTTCAGAAACAAGGTCTCACTCTGTTGCCCAGATTGGAGTGCCGTGGTGTGATCATAGCTCACCGTAACCTTGAACTCCTGGGCTCAAATGGGCCTCCCATTTCAGCCTCCAGAGTAGCTGGGACTACAAGGCACACACCAGATTACCCAGCAAATTTTTTATTTTTATTTTATTTCATTTTTGTAGAGATGAACTTTCACTACATTGCCCAGTCGTGTCTCAAATTTCTGACCTCAAGTGATCCTCAACTCAACCTCCCAAAGTGCTGAGATTATAGGCATGAGCCACTGCACCTGGTCCCAATCCTAAACTGAAAACCACTTGCACAGCCTTCTAGGAGGACCTAAGACCTGGCCCACTTCTTGGAGTTCCACCTAAAACTCTATCTTTTCATTCATTCACTCATTCATTCATCGAACACTGAATACCTATTGGGAGACAGAAGTGCTCAGTGTTTGAGTAGGGGGAGACAAGACGATGCCGGCACATAGTAGGGGCTCCATAAATATCTGTGGAAGGGAAAGGGTGAGCAAGAGAAAGAGAGGAGGAGGGAAGGATCATTTCTGCCCTTGAATAGCTCGGGATCGAATTCAAGAAACAGATACAACCTTTTATGTGGGATGCAAGCCAGGCCTTCACAGAGATATGAACTCGTGTTCTGCAGGCCCAGACAAGACACTTCACAGAACCAAACCCAAAAAAGTCGACTTCCAACTTCGCTTATAAAAAGCATTCAATGCAACCAACATTTACTGAACCCCTACCACGGGCCAGATTGGGGATTAAAATTCCTGCTATTTCCCCACGGGTTATGTTTTCAGCTCTCAATGGGCAGGCGATGCCCATGGAAGGAAGAAAAAAATGAGCCATCAAGTTCTTGGAAAGGACAGATGATGCTAGTTTCTCTTGAAACACTTGGACTTCTTTTTCTAACTCCAGCCACCTCATTTTCTTTCTTTTTAAAAAAAAAATTTGTTTAATTAATTAATTAATTAATTTTGAGACAGGGTCTGGCTCTGTTGCCCAGGTTGGAGTGCAGTGATGCAATCATACTCACTATAGCCTCAATCTCCTGGGCTGGGCTCAAGTGATCCTCCCACCTCAGCCTCCTGAGTAGCGGCAACTACAAGCATGCACCACCACAATCAGCTAATGTTTGTAGTTTTTTTTGTAGAAACAAGGTCCCGCTATATTGCCCAGGCTGGTCTTGAACTTGTAGCCTCAAGCGATCCTCTCACCTCAGCCTCCCAAAATGCTGGCATCACAGGCATGAGCCTGACCTTTGTTTTCTTTTCCCTTTGCCCACAGGCCCAAGGGTCTGTGGTTCTGGTCTGTGGGGGAAAGGGCAAAGCAGAAGTCCCACGGAACCAGACACCCAGCTGCCAGTTCTTCTCTTATTGAATTCAGGCTTCTCAGGCCTTTTCAACTCCAAGTCGCCAAGTGAACATAAATCAAGAGGCCGCCCAGTCTTTTTGAGAAACACTGTGGGACTCTGCAGAACCTTTCCAAAGGGCGCACGGGGAAGGAAGGGGCAGGAGGACGAAGGAGAAAGTCACATGTGGTTCCTTTAATCATCGGGTGGAAGAGAGAGGAGAAAGTTCAAACACAGCCCCTGCAAGCCACGCCGGGAAGCCAGCTCTGAGCTCCACTGTTTAAGCAACTGCTGTTGGCATCGCTGGGGTTTGTCTTGGCCCAAACCTGTCCTGGGAAACACAGAGACGCTCATGCACTTGGAATTTGCTCCCTTAACGATTCACTCAGCAACTGGGCTTAGGCGGACAATTAAAAAAAGAAGGACAAAGAAAGGAAAGAAAAGAGAAACCGCCAAGCCACTGGTTAAGGGTGCTCTCCCCACACTCCCTGGGGCATTTCTGGAGCTGGGGCTGGGGGTGGGAAGAGGGAGAAACTTTCTGAGAGCTTCCACGGGGAGTCTCTGCCAGCTGTGAGCAGCCACTTGCTAGAATGGGATTCAGTGAGAATGAGAAGCAGTGATCTGGAAACGTCTAATTCAAATGCTGTCTGGTACACTCCCCTGAGAGCTTTGTGTAGAAGTAACTAGATAAACAATGAAGTACAAGGTGGCGCCCAATAGTTGCTTTATAGTGAGTGCTTGCCAGTGCCAGCATTGTATCCACATGTGCCATCCTTTTTGTCTTTAGGTCCTTATGGCAAACCTCCTGGGGCATGATCTTCAGCCCATTGTACAGGCAAGACAGCTGAGACCTGCCCAAGGACACACAGCTCAATAGCAGGGCTATCCAAACATGAATCTAAGTCTTCTGGACTCCGTGGTCATGCCCTTGACCACTCTGCCCTCTAGCCTCGATTTACGGTTTGATCTCCACGTGCCACCGCCCGGAAGTTGACATGTATCCATAACCTTCTCAACAACATCAAAAAACTGAGCACAGTCAATTACAAAACAAGAAAAGAGTGACCCCAGAAAGCTTCCTTCCCAGCTGGGTTCCTGAGACCCTCAGCAGACCTGGGTGCTTGTAGGCAGGGCACAGTGTGGGCAAATGTCACTTGATGTAGAGGGGTCCTTAACTCGGGGTCCTTGGACCCCTTGAGGGTGCAGAGGTAGAATTCAGGGTCCACATATTTAGCTGGGAGGGGGAAAGACATCTTTATTTTCACTAACCTGCATCCACACGGAAGCATTTTCTTCGATCAGGAATGTAGGAGACAGACCACTGTGATGTCAGCAGTATCTGTGCTCCCAGTAGCCATGTAAATCGCAGAGACTTTCATATCACCAACAATGGTTGTGGCAATATCAAAATATAGTTTGCATGCCTCACAACTTGGAAATTAGAGTTGTAGATAGCCTAGTGGCTCAAGCTTACTAATGGAAAAGAACAGGTATTACTATTTCCCAAACTTGGTTTGTAATATTTTGAAATCTGTATTACAGTATACATGTGGCTTCCTTTGCAATCCTATGTGCTTTATTTATTTATTTTGAGTTGGGGTCTCACTCTGTCACCCATGCTGGAGTACAGTGCCACGATCACAGCTCACTACAGCCTTGACCTCCTGGACTCAGGCAATCCTTCTGCCTCAGCCTCTCAAGTAGCGGGGACTGTAGGTGTGTGCCACCACGCTCTGCTAATTTTTCAGTTTTTGTAGAGACGAGGCCTTGCTCTGTTGTCTCTAGGCTGCTCTCAATCTCCTGGGCTCAAGCAATCCTCTGCCTCAGCCTCCCAAAGTGCCGGAATTACAAGTGTGAGTTACTGCACCCAGTGCTTTGTTGCACACCCTGAAAACAGTGGTTCCGAAAAGGGAACCATACAGGTGCTACCAAACTGCCCAAGGGCAATATGGCCTGTGCCTGGGAAACTGAGGTGAGACTTCTACTCTTGAAGAATTTACAGTGTCATCGTGCAATGAGACAAATGCACTCATCAATATGTAAGATGCAATTTTATTTATTTGTCTCTTTCAGAGACAGGGTCTCACTCTGTTATCCAGGCTGGAGTGCAGTGATGCACAATCACAGCTCACTGCAGCCCTGAACTCCTGGGCTCAAGCGATCTTCCCACCTTAGCCTCTCAGGCAGCTTGGAGTACAGGCGTGTGCCCCCATGCCCAGCTAATTTTTTTAAAAAATTTTGGAGCGACAAGGTCTCACTATGTTGCCCAGGCTGGTCTCGAACTTCTGGCCTCAAACGATCCTCCTACCTCAGCCTCCCTAAGTGTTGGGATTATAGGAATGAGCCAGTATGCCCAGTCAAGATGTAAGATACAATTTTAAACATCAAAGAAAGAGTGAACTCTTTGAGGGCAAGGATTGTATTTTTTTTTTTTTTTTTTTACTCTTCTATCCATAGCACTCAAAACAGTGCCAATGATCAATTGGGGTAGGTTGCCAATAAACGCTGCCAGAGGCATCAATTAAATCGTCTCAACAACTTATGTTTCCAGGCATTTGCAAGTTGAGTGTTCTTGGGGGAGTGAGGGCCTCTATTTCCTCATCTGGAAGATGGGCTTACCAAAACATTTTTCTCAACGTTGTTGACCCAATCAACTGGGATCCAAGGTGTGCCTATAGGGCTCCGTATAGGTGCATGGCAGAGGTCAGCTCAATATGACAGTGGACTTGGGTTTGGTTTTGTTATCCTAGAGAAGAAAGGCTGCTTCTCAGTCCTCTTGGAAATGGGACTGTGGAAGAAAAAGAGATGAGAATTTTGTTTGCTTTTGTTTTATTAAAAGTTAGATTGAAAAAAAAAATTGCTTTTTCTGAGACATTTCACCTGACTGGGTCTATGTTTATGTTTGTATTTTACCAAGATAACCAACACACCCCATGGTGCCAGGACTGTATCCCTGACCCATGAGTGTTCTTTCTAGGAAATGTGATGTGTCTTCTGGGATACAGACTCGTTTCAGAGAGCTCAGATTTCCAAAATACCTCTGCGACCCCCAAACCCTTCTTCCCTGGGAGACCAACTCCGAGAACTCCACCCCTGGGGTGGCGGTGAGTCACCCTGCAAGAGCCTGCATGAGGCTCATGGCTGAGACATCTGTTGACATGGGTCTGTCGGCCTCTCCGAGCACCTCTGTGATGGCTCTGATGCCCTGCACCACCTCTGTGCGGGCAGCATTGTCTTGCCCCCATTGTCGCACGTGGAGACAGGCCGGTGGGTGGAGGAAGGTCTGGAACCCAGGCCTTGGCCGCCAGCTCCGCACATGCCAGCGTGGGCTGATTGTGGTTGGAGAATGCCTGCCTTATCTTGCCAGGAACTGCTTTCTCTGCGCTCTCGCTCACACATTTGCTCAGAAGACGCCTGTGTCCGCTAGGGCTGGGGAGGACCTGGAACAGCCTTTGAAGGTATCCAGCCAACTGAATGTAATTAAACTGCAGCTCCAGAAGCCAGCAGCATTTTCCCAAGAAGGCAGCACAACTTCTAAAAGTCCCCTGATGCTCAGTGCTTCAGCCTAGCCCATGAACATGTCCACTGAGGCGTTCCTTTGATGATGAATAGGATTGACAAGGCAAGTTGGGCTTTTTTTCTATTTTCTTTTGAGTTGGGGTCTCATTCTGCTGCCCAGGCGGGAGCTCACCTTACCCTCGACCTGCTGGGCTCAGGCGATCCTCCCAGCTCAGCCTCCAAAGTAGCTGGGACTACAGATGTGCACCACCATGCCTGGCTGATGCTTAAAATATTTTTGTAGGGATCCTCTCACCTCGGCCTGCCAAAGTGCTGAGACTATAGGTGTGAACCACTGAGCCTGGTGGACTTTTTTTTTTAAATCAGTATCACTGTCTCATCTTTCTTAAGTTGGGAGCTCTTATTGTTCTTGCTTCCCAAAGCTGAAGAAGTTGCAGGGTCTTTATCTTTTCAATTTGGTTCTGTAGATAGCCCCATCTTGGAGAGTTACACTCTCACCATCTCAAGGCCAGGAGAATGTCACAGCCGGGCCAAATGGTGGCCAAGGAGTACTTTTGCCATCAAGCACACTTTTCAGTCATTAATTCTGCAACGAGTAAGCCCTCAATACGTGCCAGGGGCTGGTGAACAGGACAACACGACCCCCAGCTTCATGGTGCTTTACATGGTCAAGGGAGAGACAATAAATACATAAGCAAATTAAGACATAAGACAGTTACAGATTGTTATAAGTGCTAAGAAGAAACAGATGGCTAGAGAATAGTGGAGGGATATTCTTAGACAAAGTCAAAGACGATCTCTCTGAGAAAGTGACATTCAAGATGGGAGCTGAAGGAGGAGACAAAGCCAGGCCTTAGGAAGAGCCAGGACACGAATATTCCAAGGCAGCAGGAACAGCAAGTGCAAAGGCCCTGGGGTGGGAAAGGTGGCTAAAGTGCAATAAACGGGATAGACAGTGGCAAGAGGTAGGAGAGAAAGAAAGGCAAGAAACAGTTCCTCCTGGGCCGTGGAGACCCTTACAAAGAGTTGGAATTTTACTCAATGAAGCTGGGGAGTGGAACTGAAATTTACATGGGAGGTGCTCCACCTGTGAATTTGTGGAATGAATGAATGATTTAGAAATATTCTTCTAGCCA
>NW_007231858.1:53673-56168 GCF_000164805.1 Carlito syrichta | reverse complement strand
GACCCCAACCCAAAAAAAAAAAAAAAAAAAATTCTTCCATTCGGAAGTGTAGGCAATCCAAATCTTGGCAATTACATCCCTTTCTGAACTCTCCAGAACTCCCGAGTTGGACCTTTTGCATTATGCCTAACAAGTGAGTTCTAGAGAAATAGTTAGGGACTGGTTGGTCGCAGCAGTCATGCCTATAATCCCAGTGCTTTGGAGGCTGAGATGGGAGGATCACTCGAGCTCAGGAGTTAGAAGCTGCAACGACGTAGAAGCGTACCGCTGCACTTTAGCCTGAGCGACAGAGGCACACCCTGTCTCAGAAACAAAACAAAATGAAAGAAAGAAAGAAAGAAAGAAAGAAAGAAAGAAAGTAACCAGAAGACCCAGGCGCCCACCAGGGCTGCTGCATTGCCTAACTGCAAGAGGGCGGCAGTATTCTCACTGTGTTCTCTCACTCCGTGGAGCACAACATAGAATTGGATGAAGCGCTGCCCCCTAGAGGTGTGCAACTGAGCTCCTGGCCCCATGCAAACACTTGCCCACCATGCGACCTAGAGACTCTTTGGGTCTCCATTTCATAGTGTGTAAAAGAGGACAGTGCCACATCTGCTTCCCAGGGTTGTTGAGAACTTCCAAAAAAAGGTATCTAACTGGGGTCCTAGGATAGGCTTCAGGGATCAGCAGACACCCTGACATTGCATTAAAAGGTGTGTTTGTGTGTGTGTGTGTTTGCACACATAGGTAAGTGCATTTTTTTCAAAAGAGAGACTCCAGGCCGGAAGCAGTGGCTCGCACCTGTAATCCCAGCACTTTGGGAGGCCAAGGCAGGAGGATTGCTTGAGGCCAGGAGTTCGAAACCAGCCTGGGTGACATGGCCAGATCCCGTCTTTACAAAAACATTTAAAAATTATCTGAGTGTGGTGGTGCATGCTTGTAGTGCAGCTACTTGGGAGGCTGATATGGGAGGGTTGCTTGAGCCCAGGAGTTCAAGGCTGCAGTGAGCTATGATTGTACTACTGTACTCCAACCTAGGTGACAGAGAGAAACCTTGTCTCTGATGAGACAGAAAGAGAGAGAGAGAGACAGAGACAGAGACAGAGAGAGAGAATCCAAAACTCCTGTTTCTCAAAGATCCATGATCCATCAGCGTTTAAAAGGTATTAGACACCTGGTAGTCAGAACTGCCACTGACTCTTGAAGCTGCTCTCTTGCTCTGAGATCTGGTTCAACATTTTCATGTCAGTGTTTCATTTCCTCCCGCAAGTCTGTACACCGCTTGGCTTGGTGGCCGAAGGCTGTCTGCAGTGGCATTGACCCTTGCCTCCCCACCTTCCGTCACACTGACGCCTGGCTCCCACAGACCTGCCCCTCAGTGACCCATCAGCTCAGGCCCGAGTCCTCCCCACTGTCCAAATGGGAGGCCCCAAGGCCCTCCTTGCTGTGCAGTGGATGAAACGAACTAAATCGGCGTGTGGGATCTGTGAGCGGCGGTGATCGCCTTACTCCTCCGAGGTAATAAGATGCCTTAACCCACTTACATGGCTCCTGCCAGCTACCGCCAAGGAGCAACAGTTAATGCTGGGGATGGCGGGCACCGTGTTAGGCTGACAGGGAAGGTGTTTTTGTTTGCAGGGAGAGGAGATGCGAATGCTTTTAACTTCCTCCCACCCACAGGAGGTTGACCCTGGGTGGTTCATGAGTGTCTGTGTTATATGCACAGCCAGCAGAGCACCCAGCATATCACAGGCACTTAACAAAAGCAATACATAAATAATGGCCATTTCCAGCTCATATGCCCACCACACCCTCCAGGGATCCCAAGGTAGTACTCACTTCTCATCTAACTCCTTCCTAACTGGTTCCACCACCTCTTCCTGAGAAGTAATCAAGTTAATAATACCTGTGTAGATGCTGTGTCTTCTCAAGAACTCCAAACACTTGGCGGTCATTATCTCTTCATCCTCCTTTCTGAATTAGACTAAAAAGGAAAGGAGGTATGGGGAATTCTACTCACCCTCCAGCCTCCCCCCAAAACCACGTTCTTTCAGGGAAACTGAGGCCTGGCTAGGACAGGACACTCTTTGTCCAGATCCGCAAGTCACAGGCAGGTGGAACTAGCAAAAAGAACCAGCCCCTGCTTCCCCATGCCCATTTCTGAATTTGGTCTGACCCGAGACAATTGAAATCTTTCGTGCCTGGAGGCAAAGCAGATCTTTCTAATTCTACTAATGTCTAGTAGACCCTCTGATCTTGAGATATGGGGAAATCCCCTTGCTTGGGAAGATATCCACAGGGAAGAAGAGTTCTCTAACAGGGTGCAACCAGAACCTGGGAGCTGGCCTGCCACCCAGGACCATGGGGCGTTCAAATGAAGTCCCTGCAACTATCCCCCAGGGGTATGAGTCAGGGATTCAGGGTGGGCTGGGATCTGCGTGGCAAGCTTGGACGCGTCACCTTCCTGAGGTTCCAGAACGAAGCCCAGGGTGGTGAGAGGCTTCGTTCTGGAA
>NW_007231858.1:45253-53312 GCF_000164805.1 Carlito syrichta | reverse complement strand
AAAAAACCCCCCCCCCCCCCCCCCCCCCCGCCACCAAGATATCCCAGTCAAATCCCTGGAACCTTCAAATGTTATTTTATTCAGAACAAGGGTTTTTCCAGATGGGATTGAATTAAGGGTCTTGCGGTGAGAGGGTTTTCCTGGATAACCCTAGTAGATCCTAAATGCAATCACCTGTATCCTTGCAAATTAGACATGTAGAAGTCAGACACACAGAGGAGTCCAGGTGAAGTTGGAAGCTTAGACTGGTGGGACGTGCCCACAAGCCAAGGAATGCCCAGAGCCACCAGACCGGAAGCAAGGAATGACCCACCCCTGGAGCCTTCTGAGGGACTGTGGCCGTACTGACACCTTGATTTTGGACTACGAATGAATACATGTGTTTTTCTAAGCCATCCAGTTTGTAGAAATTCATTTCCATGGCCCTAGAAACGAACATGGAAGATGTGTAAACTCCTACTTTGTCTAGGTAGCAGAGCCAGGCTTCCTGGCTCCCAGCCAGGGTGTCCCATCACTGTCCCACCTGGCCATGGAGCCATTTCCAAAGCTCGAGGACAAGGGAAGATGGCAGTAGCCACTGAAACCAGCTTTTTCTGGCAGAGGGGAAAAGGCGGGCATCATACATGCAGGCAACATCTCTCATGAACTAGCGGATGCTGGAACTCACACATTAACCACCGAGCAAGCCTGGAACACAAAAACAGCAGCACCTCTGATGAGGGAGGAATGGGTCTCAGCTACAGTCTAGGTGCCTGGAGGTGCAACTCCGTGTTTCCTTCATGCCAGCAGCTGGTTCCTGTGCTCCCGGGGTCCCCCGGGGCGGCACACACCTCCCTGGGAATAGCCGAGTGGACGCACGTTTTTGGAGAACGGATATTTGGCGCTGGGCTTCCAGGCGCCTTGGAGACAATGGTTTGCAGTCAGTTCCTGCCTGCGGTCCAGCAAGGAAGGCCCTCGTGACTGAGCGATTGTTCTCCAAGTGGGGAAAGTTGCATTTTCATATGGGGAAATCCAAAAATTGATTCCTGGCCCAGAGCAGATTTTCACAGAGCTGTCAGAAACGAGCACCTTCGGACTTCCAGGCCACTGACAAGGGAAATTCCTGCCCAAGTTCTGGCTCCAGCTCCCAACTGTATCCTCACTCTGCAGAAAGAGAGAGAGAGAGAGAGAGAGAGAGAGAGAGAGAGAGAGAGAGAGAGAGAGAAAGGGCTGGTTCACTTTCTGTTCTTGTAAGGACACAAATCCTGTCAAAGGAGCTCCACCCTCATGACCCACTTACCTCCAAAAGGCCCCCCACCTCCAAATACCATCACTTGAAGGTTCATATATTAATTTTGGGAGGACACCACCATTCAGTCTGTAATCACAGGGAATAATATTATTAATAACAATATGATACTATCATCATCCCCATTTTTCAGATGAAGAAACTGAGGCTTACCCAAGGCTATATGATACCCTAAAAGACATTGCTGGGACTTGAACACCACCAGCATTCACCTGCCTCGGAATTGCAACTTTTCCTGTCACGTCGACTGCATCCGGATAGGAAGAACTTGACAGGGACGGACTGGAGATGCGAATATCCCTTCAGGTCTTCTGGCTGCTGACTGCTTTTTCATAGCAACTCTCTAGACCCAGAAATAATCATCCCAGTGGGTTTCTGGGTACCTGTGTGCATTCTAAATTTTGGGGGGGTGAGGGGGGGTCAGGGTCTCACTCTCACCCAGGCTGGAGTGCAGCAACACCGATCACAGCTCACCAGTCTGGACCTCCTGGGCTCAGAAGATCCTTCTGCTTCAGCCTCCTGAGTAGCTGGGACTACAGGCAGGTGCCACCATGCCTCGCTATTTTTTTTTTTTTTTTTATTATAGCAACAAGGTCTCACCATGTTGTCCAGACTGGTCTCAAACTTTGGGGTTCAGGCAATCTTCTCACCTCGGCCTGCCAAAGTTCCGGAATTACAGGCGTAAGACACCACACCAGGCCACGGGAGCATCTTATACACACTATATGTCTCCTTGTTCTTTCTGGTTGTTAATATCTTTTGAAGACCATTTCCTGTGAGTGTCTAGAGAGCTTCCTCTTTGTTCAGGGCTGCAGCATGTTTCGGCATGTGGATAAAGTGTGGTTTATTTCGCCTGTTCTACAGGCCACTTTTGTGGGATATTTTACCTTTCCTTGTGACACGCAGGAAAGTCTACACAAGCTCCCAGAATCACCCTAGTCAACGATCTAGCAATTTTTACTGAGCTCTGTTTTGCTAGACATTTTGCTAGGTACTAGATATAAAACTGAGAACAGGCCGGACTCAGTGGCTCAGCATGTAATCCCAGCACTTTGGGAGGCCGAGGCGAGTGGATTGCCTGAGCCCACGGGTTCGAGACTCGCCCGGGCAACTTGGCGAGACCTTGTCTCCACAATAAATCAAAAACTAGCCAGGCAGCCGGGCTCGGTGGCTCAGACTGTAATCCCACGCCTTTGGGAGGCTGAGGTGAGTGGATTGCCTGAGCCCGTGGGTTCGAGACCTTCCTGGGCAGGCGAGACCTCATCTCTACAATAAAATCAAAAAATTAGCCAGGTGTGGTAGCGTGCGCCTGTAATCCTGGCTACTTGGAAGGCTGAGGCGGAAGGATCACCGGAGCCCAGCAGGTCGAGGCTGCGGTGGCTGTGAGCATGCCAATGCACTCCAGTCTGGGTGACAGAGTGAGACTGCAACACACACAAAAAATAATGAGAACAAATAGAAAGTGAGCTGGGTGGACTCAAGACATGATTGCAACATAATCAGCATTTATTGCGTGCCTAGTGTGTATCTGAGGCTGTATACACACTATAATCATTTAACTTGAATGGCATTCATATGGGGGTAGTTATCACCTATGTTTTGCTGCTGAAAAAACTGAGGCTTAGATAGTTTCAGCAACTTGGTCAAAGTTACACACACAATACATAGCAGAACCAACACTGACCTGCAGTGTGTCTGACACCAAGTCCGAAATTCCTTCTGCATGGGCATGTTGTGTCTTCTAGAACCCAATCTTTCTATCTCACCAGGATTCGAACAAGAGGTGCTAGGGCCGAAAGTGGAGGGCTCAGGGGCAGGCCAGGGGGCTAAGGATAACCAGTTTCCTCCCCATCAGAGTCCTGTCCAGATTCCTCATTCATTCAACAAATACTCATTGAGTGCCTGGCATCGTGCAGGTATAGGGGATTCAGATGAGTAAGACAGACAAGGTTTCTGTCCCTGTGCAGTGGGTTGAATGGTGACCCAACTGCTCCTCCTTAAAAAAAAAAAAGATTTGTGTCTACATCTTAACACCTGGTACCTGTGAATGTGACCTCTTTTGGAAACAGAGTCTTTACAGATGTAATAAGTTGAGCATCTTGAGATGCCATCATTCTGGATCTCTAAATCCAGTGACAAATGTCCTTGTAAAAGAAAGGCAGATTTGAGGTCTTTCATGTGACAATGGAGTCAGGTTAGAGGGATACAGCCACAAGCCAAGGAACACCCCGGAGCCAACAGAAGTTGGAAGAAGCAAGGAAGAATCCTCCCCCTAGAGTCTTCACAGGGAGCACAGCCCGGCTGACACCTTGACTTTGGACTTCAGGCCTCCAGAACTGTGAGAGAACAAATGTCTGCTGTTTTCAGCCACCCACTTGGTGTTTGTTATGGCAACCCCAGGAAGTGTACGAACCATGTAAGGGGATCTTTTTTTTTTTTTAGTTGTGGTCTCACTCTGTTGCCCAGGCTAGAGCGCTACTGAATGATCACAGCTCATTGCAGCCTCAACCTCCTGGGCTCTGGCCATCCTTCTACCTCAGTCTCCTGAGTAGCTGGGACTATAGACACTCGCCGCCATGCCCAGCTTATTTTTTTATTTTTATTTTTTGTAGAGATGAGATTTCACTATGCTGCCCAGGTTGGTCTCCAACTCCTGGACTCAAACAATCCTCAGCCTCTCAAAGCGCTGGAATTACAGGCTTGAGACACTGTGCTTGGCCAGGATCATTTTTTAAATAAAGAAAATTGTTGATTGCAAGATGACCCAGGTAGGGCATATTCAAATTCACTGGAGCAGAATCTTTCATGCTGTCAGAGTGACACAGACAGTTTCCTCAAGGAAGTCACTGAAACAAAGGCAGTGAAATCCTACAACCTCAAATCTCTAGCTGTTAAAAAAAAAATGCACCAGCAAGTCAGTGGAGTAATCAGACTGAAGCAGGCAGGCAGTCAGCCTGCTCCAAACATCATTGTGGAAAGGGTGTCATCAGTCCCAGGTTTTTTCCTTTCTTTTAAAAACAATTTTATTTATTTATTTATTTTTATTTTTTTAGTGACCTTTAATTGCTTTTCTCCTGCTTCACAAGCAACACTTTCTACTTGTCCCTTTAATAACCTTTGGTAAATAAAAATGGCTTTATTTTTATTTTTTTAATTAAAAAAATTTTTTTTGAGTTGGAGTCTCACTCTGTTGCCTAGGCCAGAGGGCAGTGGCACACTCACGGCCACCGTAGCCTCAACCTGCTGGCCTCAAGTGATCCTTCTGCCTCAGTCTTCCAAGTAGCTGGAACTACAGGTGCGTGCCACCACGTCCGCCTAATTTTTCTTGATTTATTGTAGAGATGAGATCTCACCAAGTTGTCCAGGCTGATCTCGAACCCGTGGGCTCAGGCAATCCTCTCGCCTTCATCCCGCCAAAGTGCTGGGATTACAGGCATGAGCCACCGTGCCTGGCCAAGTTTTTTCAATAATGTCCAAGAACTCCTGGATCCTTCTGTCTTCCACAAACATGCACAGTATGTGTGTGCTCCTTGGGAGGGCCCGTGCTGGGCTTCAAAGAGGGGTGCAGCACAGCACCATCCCTGTGGTGTTCAGGATCTGGTGGGGGACCAGTAATGTCAGCCCCCATGGTTCGAGGCAGCATTGACAGCCACTGGGATGCACTGATAGGGGACACCGTTTGTTCAAATGGTGGAATACTTTTGTGACACTTTGTAAATAGCTGCTGTCCTGAACCCTAAGTGCTATCCTGTCGCCTTGGCTATTCCAGCCCCTTCCACTCCTCCCATGACTGCAAGGCCTCTGCACCATCAAGCAGCTAAAGGGATAACGAGGCCAGGTGTGGTGGTTCATACCTGTAATCCCAACATTTTGGGAGGCCGAGGAGGGAGCAACACTGCAGCCCAGGAGACCAGCCTAGGCAACACAGTGAGACTCCGTCTCTATAAAAAAATCAAAATCAAAAAATTAGCTGGGTGTGGTGGCATTTGCCTGTAATCCCAGATACTGAGGAGGCAGTGATGGAAGGATCACCTGAACCCAGAAGGTCAAGGCTGCGTGCCACTGCACTCCAGGTTGGGCAACAACAAAGTGAGACCCTGACTCAAAAAATAACAAATAAAAAGGAACAACGGCACCATAGTACAACAGGGAGGGGGCTTCAGGACCCTGCTTCTGTGCTGCGACCAAGATCTGCTCTGACTAGTCAATGCCCCTGTTGAACTAAGTGACTCATATTTTTTTGAGCGTCAGCGCTGAGTGGTCCTCCATGCTAACAGAATGAGGGGCTGGCTTTGAATCTGTGTCTCTTAGCAATCTAACACTAGCCAATCATCTTGAATTGCATACCTTAGGCATAGTAAGATGTGTGAAGGTGAGCCCCTCTGCTTCCATCACTCTCTCATGCCTTCACAATAGCTTCAAAGACATTACCAGTTCCCCCAGGGCCTAGGGAGAGCCCTGGGAATCTGACCAGCACACAGACAGTCAGATCCACCCCTGTGAGTAACCAAAGCTTACGGAAAGGTCAGAAGCCAAGGCTGGGTTGAGAATCTCCATCCATGCGCCCTGCTGAAAGTCAAGCATCTGGAGCATCTGGAACCCCGAGGCGAGACACAAGGCCAGCTCCAGGGGGTCTAGGCAGGGCAAGTCCTGGACAGACCAGAGGTTGCCTCTTCAGTGCCAGGAAGGGCCGAGCAGGTAAGTACATTAGTGAAGTGTCCAGCCTGAGCCCAATACTGCGACAGCCTTAGCACACTTCCCAAAGCCACGTCTCTAATTCTCATCCGGATGAAGAGCATTTTTGTGGGGAGGGCTCCGGGCCTTGGGCACATCAGGAAATTGGCTGCAGGTGTCGTAGAAGACGTGTGTATCTATCATCCATCTTGAGCTTTCTCTGCAAGGCCAAGAGGCCAACATGAAAGCTTCTGGAGTCGTTCCATGTGTTTTTTGAGAATCGAGGGGCACAGACGAGGTCCGGAGAGCAAGCCCTTTCCACAGGGGGTAAGAGAAGCTGCCACCCGGTCATCAGAATTGTTATTACACAGGGGTGACGAAGGATGGCGGATCCTTGAAAGAACAAAGTTTCCCAGTTGTTTCTGAAGCCAAAGATGAAAGGTACTATTTTGCGTCACTTAGCCAATGATTCAGTCTGTGAGTATCCTTGCAGACCTACTATGTGCGGGGCATTTGAGGGCTATGCTGGGGAACAAATCAGAGGTCATCTCTGCTCTTCTAGTACTTATAGTCCATTAAGCACCTACTATGTGCCAGGCCCCTTACAAAAATGATGTCAAATAATCCCCTCTACCCCCAGTTATTGAGGGTCCGTGCTCTGCCAAGGTTGGTCAAGGTCAAGGATATTTACGCCAATAATAACAGCAGCAATCTGAAGTGATGTATTATTCTGTGTCAAGCACATGCTGGGTGCTTTGTGAGTGTTACTGTAGCTATGCTCCCCGCAACCTCTGGGGACTAACCACTGTTAGTGCCCCCGCCCCGTTATCCAGATGAGGAAACAGAGGCACAGAAGGGCTGTGACTTGTCTCGTTGTTAAGTAGCGTAGGAGGGGCTTGAATTTCTTCAAAGTTTGTTCATCCTTGATTTTGTTGCCATGAATTTTCAGTTCTTAAAAATATTGTAGTATTACAGACATTTTTGGTTCACCCCGGACCCCACAGAGCTACTTTTCACAGCTATCTTTTTTTTTTTATTTTTGTTTTTGTTTTTTGGGGTGTGTTTGTTTTTCAGAAACAGGGTCCGTTGCCCAGGCTGGAGTGCAGTGGTGGGATCAAGGCTCACAGTAGTCTCGCTATCTTGGGCTCAGGCAATCCTCCCGCCTCAGCCTCCTGAGTAGCTGGGACTACAGGCCACCGCTACGTGCCACCACGGTTGGCTAATTTTTAAAATTTTTGTAGAAATGGGGATCTCGCTATGTTACCCAGGCTGGTTTTGAACTCCTGGGCTCAAGCGATCCTCTCGCCTCAGCCTCCCAAGGTTCTGGGATTACAGGCATGAGCCACCACTTTTATTGAGCGCTCACCCTGTGTCAGGCACTCTTCTAGGGCTTGGCTTGCGTCTTAGCCTCCCAGCCTCCTAGGAGACAAGCGCTATTGTCCACAAAGGCCCTGTTTTTGTTTTGTTTTGTTTTTTTCTTTTGAGGTGGAGTCTCACTCCGTCGCCCAGGCTGGAGTGCAGTGGCCGCTCCGGCCACCGCAGCCTCGACCTGCTGGGCTCCGGCCATCCTTCCGAGTAGCCGGAATTACAGACACGCGCACTACCACGCCCGGCTCATTTTGATTTATGGTAGAGATGAGGGCTCACCAATTTGCCCAGGCGGGTCTCGAACCCGCGGGCTCGGGCAATCCACTCACCTCAGCCTCCCAAAGGCGCGGGATTACAGGCTGAGCCACCGAGCCCGGCTGGTTTTACAGAGAAGGACACAGCGGCTCAGACAGGTTCAGAGCTTTGCTCAAGATCACACAGCAGCGGGGTGGGAACTGGAACCCAGCCTGGCGTCGTCGAGGAAGGGCGTGAGCTCCCGGGCTGGGGGCAGCTCAAGCACTGTCAGGGGACTAGCGTGGCCCTGGCGTCCGAAGAATTCCCGCTGGGCGTGGGAGGCGGGACCTGGTGACCTCTGAGTCAGTTGCGACAAGCAGGCTTCCAGCTTTCTACAGTCGCACCGTCTCCTAAGCAACGGCCCGGTCACCCGGGGCCCGCCCCAGGCCCTGGGCCCCAGGCTGGCCCCGCGGATGCCGGGGCGGCTGTCGCGGG